>NW_015165234.1:3568984-3587611 GCF_001447785.1 Gekko japonicus
CCCAAGGGGGGTTTTTAAACCCCCCCCCCCCCCCGAAGGACACTCGCTTTGCCTTCTGTGCCTTAGGGAATCGCACCGAGTGGACTCTTGTGCACATTGCATAAAGTTCTTGAAGCAGATGAGAAATAACAGAGCTGCTAGACTTCGCGTCGCGCTTTTGGAGTTAGTGCTCTCACCGATGTCACAGGACACTTCGGGACATGCATCAATGTCAACGGCCCGCCTCAGCATCGACAGCTGCGCTGTCCCTGATACCAACTCACTCAGATGTCGACCGCCCGATGCTGAAACACTCAGCCCAGACATCTCAGTCTGAAGCCCTTACTCCCTCCAAAAAACGCAGAGAGGGCAAGGACGTTTGGCCAGTCAAGCACAAAAAGCATAAGAAAACTCCCCCTACACAAACTCTGCTGACCCCTCAGAGGGCCACGCAGCAACAAGGTGCACCTTGGTCAACTTTGCTGCGTCCTACCCAGCTCACTGACTTTGAGCATGATATGGACTTAATGCAGATCTCCCAGTCTTCCAGTGTTGAAGGCCTACACTCTGACCGTGGAGTCGACACCTTTGTTCATCCCTCACCATTCCGACCTGATGATCGAGAACGGCCATCGGCACCGATCCACCCACCGCCACCCCATTGGGATCAACGGCAGTGGCAATATATGTATGGGGCCTATCCATTCTCGAGTAGCATGCTATGTCTCCCACCCCAACCGATGGAATGGGACCGGCAGTCCACTTCCTCCCGACTCTCTCGGTATCGAGATCCGATGCCGGAGTTTGTGAGACCTCAACCGTTGAGGCTGACAGGCAAACCTCCCAAACCACCGCCTCCGATAATTCCCAACTCTACTTTCCTACTTGTAGATATGCATACAGATTCTCACCCTGCCTGTAGATATGCATAGTTTCCACCTCTTTCAGACTTGTCTCCATATACATCTTTTTCTGTCTTTTTCCAGGCTTTGCATAGCCTGTTTCCTCTTCTAGTTTTTCCTCTCCCCTTATTGTAAGTCGATAGGTAGAAACCATTGAACTTAATGCTTTTTTCTCAAATGTAATTGCCTTCACCAGCAAGTACCAGAAAAAGTTGAGATGTGAAAAAGTTATTAAAAATTAAGGTAAAAGTTTGAATGTCAATAACAATAAGCAACACAAACGTTTTGTTTATGTCAGACTGGTTAGCATTTTCTGCCTGAAGCTGAATAAATCTATTCGAAATAACCTGATATAATATATTTTCCTTTCTCCAGTGGTTCCTAGGGTGCTGCATTGTAGACTGTTGGGAGAAGCGCCTTCTGCATGCAGACAGAGTTGTGAGGTTTTCCCTGACTCCAGCAGAAGGGGCTTCCTCTCTGCTTCTCTCTGTGGCCCTATTGGGCAAGCAGACAGGACGTTGTGAGCCTGCTCTACTGAACAGCTGCACTCCAGTTTTCTAGCACTCCAGTTTTCTAATCAGAACCTTCGGGGTCTTTTATCTTTCTTTGTCTTCTTTCCTCACTTTCCCCCTTCCCTAATCTTAGTTAATGGGGATATAACATTTTTGAGTGGGCAACAGCCCAGCTCCACTGGAGGTGATCTGCCCCACTCCAGAATTTACTGGTGTGAAAGAATGGACCATGAGAGTGGAAGCTAACTGGACCCTCAGGAACAGCTGCAGTGGCAACAGCAGCCCTGATTGGTCCCAGGAACAGTCTGCAAAGCCACAGTGTCGAAGACAGCTTTGGAGAAAGCTCTATGCTTACAACAGCTCGAGACTCAGACTTCAGCCTCTTTAACCCCTCCTGAACCCCAGTCCAAATGGAAGTGACAGGCACAGCTCAGGTAGCAGCAGCATTGGCAGTGGCCTCAGATGTTCATTGTTTGTTTGTTTTCAGTTAGAAAGGGGGGGGCAGAATCTTCACATCAATGTTGGATTAAATGCTGTACATATACAGCATAGAAGGCTCAGGGTAGAGATCTACCAGAGTGCATTACCATTCATTTTTGCAGGGGCACAGCTACTTCTGCAGTAGTTCTTTTTTTTTTCTTCCCCTTTTGGTGGAAGCGATTTGTAAGGTATCTTTAGGGAAATCCTGTCCTTAAGTTTACTAACTCCGAACAAATGGTTACTGAGCTATAGTTTGGTGGTCCAATGCTAGTATTGATGGCTTTTCTGTACCCCAACAGTCTAGACTGCTGCACCATAGGAAACATTGGAGAATGGAACATTTTATTTGCTTGTGAATTTCCTCTCTCAGTGGTTCCAAGGTGCTGCAGTCTCCCCTCCCTTCTGGTTAATAGTTATTGGAGTCACTGGAATAGTTGAATGATCCTAACAAGTTCTCTTCAGTGGCTTCTTTTGGGAGGACCAACTCACTTGCTGCAGCTCTAGGCAGTTTGAGTTGGGTGAGAGGTCATATTATTGTTGTGTTTGTTTATTTCCTTTTTATATAACCCAGGTGCAGTGCGGGGATTATGTTATTTATTATTCTGAGTTAATTTGTTTAGGGTTTTTGTCAGGTCCTTCTGGGAGGTGGAGAAGAAGCCTCTCCTACTAAAGTCAGGAAAAAGCTCATGACCCCGCCTGCATCCAGGAGGAGGCACTTCTCCCAACAGTATAGACTGTAGCAGAAAGGAAATTCAGGGTAAATGAATACAATTTTCCAATCTCGGCTATTTTTAAACCATTTTATAGGCCATAGTACATTCTACCATAATGCTACTGGTGCTGCCACTTTTTGTCTAGCATTTCTAATAATTTAGTTACAGGACAATACTTTGAATTAAGATTCTTTGCCTAGTCTATTGCTTGCTACAAGGTTTTGAGTTATGGTGCCACAATATATATATGGTAACAGACTTTCAATCAATTGTATTGTGTGCATTTGTGCTTCCACTTGGCATAACTGGTAGTAGAGGTACTGTTTCTGTCACCTTTCAAAACTTGAAGCACTGCTAGAGAAGTCAGGTGTTGAGTTTAGTGACTTGTATTGCAAGGCCTAGTCCCAAATGGTTAGTTCATTTGGTCCGTATACTGAAACCTTAGCTTTGTAAATTGTAAGATATTGTGTGTTTGTTGTATTTGTGGCTAAGCTAGTTTGCAGCTTTTATAACTGCTTGTTCTGAAATCTTCATGCTGTTTGTTGTTTGTCCAAATGCTGCCTTCCTGCTAGGACTTCTAGCTGCAGAAAGTAGGTATCCCTTTGTTTTCCTCAAAAGCTTTGCTACTGTGTTTGGTTTTGCATGTTTAAATCTCTACTTTTTTCCTTTGTTTTATAATATTTCAGTTTTAGAGTCACTTACATGTTTGTAATATAAAAACAGTAATACTTAAACATGAAACTATGCGCTGAACTTATATATTATTTAGCAGCTTAAATATTGATCCAGATTATTTCTTTAGAATAGAAAATATTTGAAAGTTTATGCTTGAGGAAGTATTTCAAATTATAAAACTTTTCCAAATGAAAGCACAGCATCCTGTGCATGGAGAGATCCCCTTAGGGTGTGTTTCTTCTCTTCCCTTATCATAGAGCACATGGAAGAAGCACTCCAAGACAACTGTGGATAATGGGATGTCTGTGCCTCCTATATCCCTAGCCAGCCTCAGGATCTGGATATTTGGGACACTATGTACAGTCCTGGTCACTGTATGTCAAAAAAAGGTGCTGCAGAGCTGAAAAAAACAAAAGGAAGGCAATAAAAATGATTAAAGATTAGAGCATGTTTCTGTAAGGAAAGGGATGTCTCATTTTAGAACAAAAAATGAGTAAGTGGGAGACATTATGGAGGTTAATAATATTTTGCATAGGGTGGAGAAAGTAGATGGACAGAATTCTTCCCCCCCCCCCCATAGTATTAGAACTCAGGGGTGCCCAATGAAGTATATGGGCAAATTTAGGACAGGCAAAAGGAATTCTCTATCAATGGACATAGTGATGATCACTGCCATAGGTGGCTTTAAAAGGAGATACATGGAGGGATAGGTCCATCAATGACTCCAAGCTATGGTGACTAAAGGAAACTTCACATCCAGAGTCAGCTAAACTTCAGGCAACATCAGTGGAAGGTCTTAACTCCTATGCACTGTTGGTGCACTCCCCAGAGTTACTGTGTGAAACAGGATGCTGTACTAGGCAGACCATTGGTTTCATCCAGTAGAGCTCTTCTTGTTGTTCTAAGTAACTTGTAGTGTACAGAGAGAGAAGGGTGAATATGGATATGGGATTTATAGTGGGATGCATCCTACAAACCATAAGTGCAAGTCCCCGACTTACAGCAGGCTCTTATGACTCCCCAAATAACCAGTGCTAGGCATCAGTGGATTCTCATGAACAATAATGGCACAATACATGAGGAGGGGAAATTGGGTAAAATGGTCTCTACTTCCTCTTTATTTTTACCAGCAGATCAAGCTTTCTGTTCACAGAAAAGCAAGAGATACAGTCCCCTCCCCACAGCCTTCTCACTGCAGTTTCTTATGCTGTGTGATATTTTATCCAGAAGTCTCCAGTAATCCTTCCCAATCACCACCCCGTCCAAGAACATTGGATTTTCAGGGGTCAAAGACTGATAGAGAAGACAGGAAAGCTGGCTTTGCAAGCTGCTTTTGTGAGCAGTGGGGGAGGTTCATTTGTTTTTTAACTGTGTAGAGCAGTTGGTAAAAGAAATTAGTAAATATTAGAATGCTCTCTGAATACTAAGTACCAGTAGAAACATTACACAGATTTTAAATATGATGTTTGTATGTATAAATGATTGCATGGAATCTACATATTATGTACACGTGCTTCTGTACAGAATTGTTTACTAAAATATATTTAGTTATTTCAGTGTTTACTTTGGTTAGTTTTGTTATCTATCCCCGTGTATCCTAACCAAAAGGCTTGAGGCAATGTGTTTGGAAACAGTCAACAAAATAATACTAATGTAAAACCTGAAGACCTCTCTTTCCCAAATGTTAATTCTGGATGCTAATGTTATCCCTGATAAACAAGTTGTACTGCACTTCTACAGGATGCTCTTGCTTAGTCTTTGAGCTTCTGTGGGGGAGGAGCACCACAGATTGGGGGGGGGGGTTGTAGACAGAGAAAAAACTCTCAATGTGCCCTGGTCATAGAAATATGTCATACATATTGTTACAGTCAGTAAGTGTTCTTAAGTCAGAAATCACAATCGCCATGGATAGATTATATAACACATACTGGCTTCCAAACACACAGGACTTTGTTAGCCAATACAACACAGCATTCTGAATGGTATAGGAAGCTGAAACTAGTTCAGAATCTGAGGTATTTTTAATGGGCAGCTAGAAAACGAGCTTTGTGCAGATTGCCATATGTACAGAAAACTCATAATAATCTTAGGTGCTTTTATATTGCTTATGAGTATCAGTAAGGTGGACAGTTTTTGAAAGGCAGTGTGGTGCAGGGATTAAGAGAGTTGGACTAGGATCTGGGAGATTCAGGTTCAAATCCCTACTCTGCCATGGAAGCTTGCTGGGTGATCTTGGGCCAGTCACGTGTGTAACTTAACCTACCTCACAGGGTTGTTGTGAGGATAAAATGGTGGAGAGAAGAATGATGTAAGCAGCTGCAGGGACTCAAATATTGTTTTATGAATTTATTTACTTCATTTCTACCCTGACTTACTTCCCAGTGGGAGAATGACTCTAATATGTTGATCCCAGCCACATCTCGTATTAACACCAAGGAGGGGTTGCAGATTTCCATTGAAGACAGCTGTTGACACTTCCTATGTGTACCTTGTGCTGGAAGCCAGGGCAGATTAGCTGTCCTCTGGGTATACTATATGGTATTCATATACCATATGCCTAGTTTACCAGTACGTTTCCTGTCTTTGCTGGTGGAAGTGGTCTCTGACTGGTATTGCAGAATCCAGGAGGATAGTCCTGGGGGTCTTCAGTATCCACATGGAAGCCTCCTTGTTTGGTCAGGCTCAGGACTTCAGGACTGCCACAGGGCTATACCAAGCTGTATTGATCCCAGTGCATACAGAAGGGTCTGTACTTGATTTAATAGTTTGTGTTGAGTTATCTGGTGGAAAAGCTGACTATCCGGCCTGTGTGCCATGGTCAGCCCTCTGTCTGCTGAAGGTTCAGTTGACAGTGGCTCCCCTTCACTGTGCTGGTGGTGAACTGTGGTTGGTTGGTTATACGTACTCTGCTTTTTTTCCTCATAGGAAACCCAAAATGCCTTTCAGTATAATTCTCCCCTCTTCCATTTTATGCACACAACAACCATATGAGGTAGGTTAGGCTAAGAGACTGTCTGAAAGTCGTGCAGTGACCTTCTGTGGCAGAGTGGAGATTCAAACCTGGCTTTCCCAGATCCTAGTTCAGTGTTGTAACCACTACAACAATGCTGACCCTCCACTAAGAATGATGAATCCCATGAGATTTCAAAATGATCTGTGGAATTTTGAGAGCCTAAATGGTAGCTCTGTGGAAAACACAGTCAGGCCTGAAGTGCCAGGCTTTGGCAGGTGATCGTCACTCCCCATTGTCCTCCTCTCCCGCTAACAGAAGTCTGTCCCTGAGATTTTCATCAGAGCTCAGCACAATGATTAGTTGGTAAATATCTGGAGTATTGTTGGTGAAAATGTTTTGCCATATTGGGCAGATCACACCAAAGAACCTGTTTAAACAGCTATGAAGTGGTGGTGAGGGGGTGGTGAGGAAGTTTACTTCTGTGCTAATGTTGAATTCATCTCAATTGTTCAGGGTGATTCAGCAGTTGATGGTGCCTGGGGGATGGAAGCACAGTTCCCTCTAAACGGCTCTAGGGGGCTCTGGTGCACAAAATTTTAACAGGCAGCTCAGGGATTGTGAGCTTTTGTTCACAAGACATTTTTCCCTCCATTGGAAACAATGGATGATGGGGGCACCTCCTTCTTGGGCCCATAGAATTGGACCCTCTGGTCCAATCTTTTTGAAACTGGGGGCAGGGATTGAGGAGAGGCACCAGCAGCTATACTACAAACTTGGTGCCTTTGTCTAAAAAAACAGCCCCCCAGAGCCCCAGATACCCCCAGATCAATTCTCCATTATAGCCTATGGGGCCCATTGACTATAATGGTCCCCATAGGCTACAGTGGAGCTGGGGGAAAGTGATTTTTTTTTGCACACCCCTATTATGCTTTTCAGTATGATTTGTAAATTGCTTTAAGTCATATGGAAAAGTGGGATATAAATATTTGAATGAATAAGTTGTTTGGGCAGGTTGATAACATTTAAGCAACTTCCTAAGAGCCAGTTTGGTGTAGTGGTTAAGTGCACGGAGTCTAAACTGGGAGAACCGGGTTTGATTCCCCACTCTTCCACTTGCACCTGGCTGGATGACCTTGGGCAAGCCGTAGTTCTGATAAGAGCTGTTCTTGAAAAAGAGCAGTTTCTGTCAAGACCTCTCTCAGCCCCACCCACCTCGCAGGGTGTCTGTTGTGGGAAGGGGAAGGGAAAGGAGTTTGTAAGCCACTCTGAGACACCTTTGGGTAGTGAAGGGCGGGGTATAAATCCAGTCTCTTCTCTTCTTCTTCTTTTTCCTGTTTCTAAGGCTTGGCACAAGGCAATAGTCCAAGGCCAGACCTACCAGTATAGTAGACTGGGGTGGGCATACCTGATCTCCAGAGACTAGGTCTAACAATATAGTGGAAAGGGGTGAGTAGGCCTGTTCTCCAGGGGCCAGGTCTGCCAATGCAGTGGAAAGAGGTGGATGAAATTTGACTTGATTCTGCTTTTTCTTATAAAGTTTAAATTATTCTTAAAATATAGTTTAAATATAATTTAAAAGACTTTATTCTGAGATTTTTACAAGGATATGGAAGTAATTTAAAAAGCTAATTTACATGATAGTCAAATGTATACTCACTCACAACTTTAATGCTACTACCGTAGCTTTTTTCACTCATGAGGTAGAATTTCTGCTCACAACACTATGGAGCTTAGAGGGAACATTGGATGGGATTCCCCTAAATATAGTGCTTCAACATTTAGCTGTATTTAGTTTTGTTTGTTTGTTTAAATATGATCTCCAAGGTGGCAAACGTCAAAGTGTTAAAGATCTGAACATTAAAACAGCATTTAATACATAAAATAATTCAATAAAAATATATAAACACAAAACACACACAAGATCAAAACCAGGGAGGAGGGACAACAGCAGTTGTTGGTGTTGGGGGTATGCCAAATGAAAGGAAAAAAGCCGTCACCTACTGGCAGAAGACAATGATAGAGGGAGAAAGACAAACATCCCTAGGGTGGGAGTTCCAAAGTTTTGCCCCCACAACGAAGAAGGCTCTCAGGTTGCTACCCATCTATCCCCAGATAAGCAGGGCATCCGAAGATTACCTGAGTGGATAGATGGGTTCATATGGGAGAAGGCATTCCTTACGGTACATTGGCCCCAAGCCATATAGAACTTTAAAGTTCAGAGCCAGCTCCCTAAACTGGGCCCAAAAGCAAATGGGAGCCAGTGTAGATGGAATAAGACTGGAGAGATATGACCTCTACAACTCACTCCAGTGAACATGCTGACCACAGCATTCCATTCCAACTGTAGATTCCAGGCAGTCCAAGGACAGCCATGCACTCTAGCAAGATCTCTCCTGCCCAGGAAGGGCTGTAGCTGGTGAAAGACACCCCTGGCCACTGCTGCCACCTGTATCCAAAAGGAGGCCTAGGTCCAGCAGCACTGCCAATCTACAAACCTGCTTCTTTAGGGGGACTGCAACCCCATCCAGAACAGTAGATACCCCATTTCCTGGATCAAACTCCCCCACACACTAGTAGCACCTGCATTTTGTCAGGAGAAGTTTCAGTTTATTAGCCCTCATCGATTCCAAAACTGCCTCCAGGCTCCTGTTCACCGTTTCCACAGCCTCTTTCAGGGCCGGCCCGAGGGGTTTCTGCGCCCTAGGCCACGCTGCCTCATGGCGCCCCCCTCAGATGCCAACCACCTGGTGGGGCCTGGAGACCTCCCAGCTGGGTCCCAGCAGCAGGGCCAGCTGAGAGAGGGCTCCGTTCCCCACCGCCTCCTCCTCCCTGCCCGCCCACCTAGGGGGCCTTTCTGAGCCAGAGCCGCCGCTTGGCCCAAGCCCTTCCCGCGGTCCCCGGCCAGGAAACGGCCCGGCGACGGCGGGGATTGGCAGCGGGCGCCACCAATGGTGCTGGGCGGGACAGGCAGGGGCAAGCCTCCCTACCTACCTACCTCCCTCCGCAGGGACCCACCCGCTGGGAGCAGGGGAGTTGACCTGGGCCTCCAAAAACCCTCCCTCGACCCTCATGAGGAGGAGAGAGGCGCGGGCGGGGAACATGGCAGCAGGTGGAATGGTGGGCACCTCTTTGTTGGGGCGGAAAGGAAGGGAGAATCCCGCCGGCTGGCAGTGATTGGGCTGGGGGGTCTCCGTAGCCTCCTGCTGGTGGGCACCATCCCCCGCTCCGTCTCTGTTCGGGCTTGGAAGGGAGGCCAGTGAAGCCCCCCGGTGCGTCCCTGCGTCGCCGCCCGGGTGCGGGTCTCCAGCGCGGCCATCCCCAGCCTCTTCAGGATGGTGGCAGCGGCGGCAACCCTGAGCCCAGGTTGGCTTGGCGTGCTGACCCTCCCGGGGCTGCTTGGGGTGGGGTGCGTTCAGCCTCTCGTTCCCTGCAGGGGCCAGCCCGGTAGTGTGGAGAGATCTCCGCCCTAGGTGAGATACTAGCAGGCCTAGTGATAGGGCCGGCCCTGGTCTCTCTGAGATCTTTTGGACATGTGAGACAAAACTGTCATTAATATACTGGTGGCAACTCAGCCCCTATGTCTGGATGACCTCTCCCAGCAGCTTTCCATAGACGTTAAAAAGCACGGGAGACAAGAATAAACCTTGTGGGATCCCATAGACCAGAGCCCAAGGGGTGGAGCAGTGGTCTCCCAGCACCACACTCTGAAACCTACCTTTGAGATAAAACCAAAACCACAACAGAACAGCATCTCCCAGCTCCAACCCCAAAAGGCAATCCAGAGGGATATCGTGCTAGATGGTATCAGAAGTCTCCAAGAGGTCCAGGAGAATTAACAGGGTTGCACTCCCCTGTCCATATCAGTCAGTCCTATAACCGGGCCTGAAACAAAATTGGAATGGATCCAAACAATCTGCTTCATTCAGGAATCCCTCTGAGATTGAAGTAGGAGATCATGGGGATGGCTTTAATTGTAACATCAAACTAGTATTGAGTAAGACTTATCAAAATGTACTGCTGATTCAAATTTTTTTAGCATATGTAGCATATTCTATGAAGAGAGGGCTTTACTATCCTCAGTTCATTCATCTCAACAGTGGTCCTCAGTCCAAATTTATTTGGTATGAGGATCTGCTTGAAAAAACAGAGCATTCACAAATCATTAAAACTGCAAGAGCCCAAGACTCACTTTCACTGGCTTTGCAACCCACTTTTGAGTCAGGACTGACAGGCTGGGGAACACTGCATTAATACATATATTTTATAATGTAGGGCTGAGATTGAAAAGGTGGTCTCCTGACATCTTGAGGCAGGCTGAGGGGGTAGGGAGGCACCTGAGGATGACATCAGCTTGCAGCGCCAGTTGTCAGAAGCCCAGGAGTGGCCAGAAGCATCGAGATGGCTGGTTGGAGAGGCGGGAATGGTGTGTGTGTGTGTGTGTGTGTGTGTGTGTGTGTGTGTGTGTGTGTGTGTGTGTGTGTGTGTGTTGAGATGCAGGGATATGGTGGCTGAGGAGGAGAAGCTTACGCTCTGGGCATTGCTAGTTAACTGAGCATGCCTGATAAAAAGCTTTTATTGTATATGCATTTTCATGTGCTTTACATTCTGCAATGTAATAGTTCCTCAACAAAAGCTGTAGATTGTAATGTTTTTCTTGGGTGGGTAGTGTGAATAAAGAAAGGTTTTTGTCTAAATGTCCTTTCACTAAGTAGTTTCTTGTTGGTCTGATTATAGGAGCAGTTTCTCAGGTGTTGGACAGCCTAGAGGAAATCCATGCACTTACAGATTGCAGTGAAAAAGACTTAGATTTTTTACATAGTGTTTTCCAAGATCAGCATCTTCATACGCTACTAGATGTAAGTATTGCTTAAGCAAAATATTTAGGTTATAGAAACATTTGAAAAAGTTAGTATTTGTTGGTTTTGGACAATTTCAAAAATGTTTGCTATTTTCAAAGAAAACTTAAACTTACTGATAAATGTACACATTCAGGGGGTAGGTGGGTGTGGTAATACAAGGAGACAACAAACCTGATAAAACTCAGATTAACTGTACCAAATTCCTAGTAGCATTTTCAGTTGTACATCTTTGATGGCAAATGCCTGTCTGTGAGCAGAGCTGGCATACTTAAGATATACATTCAATGGGGAAGCTGGCTTGGGGAATTTATGGCATGGCTATGAATAGGCCTGAACACATTGCAAACAGCTGAACAGCCTATTGATTGAGTGGTTAGGAGTGTGGACTCTAGTCTGGGAGAACCAGGTTTGATTTCCCCACTCCTCTATGTGCAGCTGCTGGTGTGACCTTCAGTCAGTCACAAGTTCTCTCAGAGCTGTTCTCTCAAGGACAGTCCTCAAGGGAGTTCTCTCAGCCCCACCTACCTCACAGGGTGTCTGTTGTGGGGAGGAAAAGAAGATTGTAAGCTGCTCTGAGACTCCTTCAGGTAGTGAAGGGCAGGGTATAAATCCAATCTCCTCCTCTTCTTCTGATCACCAGTGGAAAACAACTGAATCAGCAGATATTCAGTTGTTCCTAGCTGAACCAAGACTGGACCCAATAGCCATACTGGTGAGGTGCAAAACATTTTCCCCACTTGCTGCTTACCTGTTCATAGTCCCTTTACCCAGCTACTTGTTATTACTGCCACGTTCTTGTATAGGAAACCTGCTGAAGAAAAAATGGTGTCAAGGGACAAACAGGCAGAAAGAGAATTCAGAGCCTCCTGCTTTAGAGATGATTGGTGGGCAGATGTGACTCAAGCGCACAAGTCTACTCTTATATACCAGTTCAACCATAGCTGATCAAAGTAATTGACATGGAAGATTTTCCTACAGGGTAACATAGAAATAGTTTAATCTGTATTTACCAGTCAAACGCTAGAGAAGCTTACTGAAAACAAGTGTAACAACCACGCACCCACACACACGTACAAAACCATTCTCTAATTTACCTTTATGCAGTAGTCTGCATTGATAGATGAAATTTATTTATAAAGAGATGTCTTTATGGAGTCAAGCAGTTTGGTCCCCCCTGAGTTGTGGACGATTCTGAATAGAGACAACATCCAAATTTCAGGTTAAATTTCTTCTTATCAACTTTTGTATACCTTGGGCCATTCTGTGCTGACAGCAGGATCTGTCTGTCCAGAGCACACTAGCTATAATAAGAAGTGTTGACGTGTCAACCTACAAAGTTTCCGCTGTTTTAATTTCACATGTTCACTGTTTTAAGGTAAGTGATATAATTTCTGTACTGGCTGCCAAAATCCTGATAACATTAGGTATAATTTAAAAAGAAAATTGTACGTAATTAATTACATGTTGATTTTACTCAGGGATGAAAAAGTATGCCCTTTCTCCCCCACCTCAGAGTTACAGTGTTATGGTGAAGCCCTCCCTCCCAGGCAGATCAATTTGTAGGGAAGGGTTTCAGTCAGCATGTCACTTTGAGACAAGAAGCTGAAGTACTTGTGAGTGGAGCAAGTGATACAGTATGCCCACTCAGGTTGCAAGTTTGATGAGCGTAATCTTCTATACATACTCATCATGAAAAACATTGCAAGGGAAAAAGTTTCTCTCTTAAATGAGATATTGATTTCTCAGTGTTAGTACCTGGACGTGGAGCCCTAATCAGCAACTCCACATGTCCCAGGAAAAATA
Organism: Gekko japonicus; assembly: GCF_001447785.1. Lineage (NCBI taxonomy): Eukaryota > Metazoa > Chordata > Lepidosauria > Squamata > Gekkonidae > Gekko > Gekko japonicus. The sequence continues at coordinate 3,581,861 of NW_015165234.1, forward strand.
TTTCTTTATTCTTTGTCAAGTCCAGCAGAGTTTGCATGGTCTGCATAAGATCTTGAGCCAGTTTTCAGGAAATTACTGGCGAGAAAGTAGCATAGGTAGGAATTGTTGTGGATGAGATTCCCTTAGTAGAGTGTAGAAGAAACAAGATATGATTTTACTAAAACATGTAACTGTGTATTTATTAATTTTTACGGGGGGGAAATGTTCTTTTTGCAGAAGGCCAATTCGGTATTTGTACATGTAACAGAAGCCCCGAAACCGGCCTTGCTATGATGCTTTCCCAGCTGTTGACTTTCTTGTGGTTTCTGGGTGTGTTTGTTTTTTACTAGAAATAGTTGTAGAAACAGTATATTCTCTAAGGTCTAGGTCTGCCTTGCATTGTTTTTAAAATGTATTTATTATTAGTGCCAGGAAGGTACAGTTTAATCTTCCACATCAGCAAACAAAATAATATACATCGCCCAGTAACGTCGTGGTGATAGTGGGGAAAGTAACTATGGGAAAGGTATTCACATGTAGACCACACTTGCTAGAATGATTGTTGAATGTGTTTTGGTGTTAGGATTTACAGAAAAGCTGTTTCTGTTCATATCTTAGTTCTGTTCTAAACTTTGGGATAAAATGTCTTACATTGTTTAAATCTGGTGGGTTTTTCATCTGTGGGAAGATAGAGTAATTTAGCAATAATTTCAGTGGATAAACTGCCCATGTTTTGTGACATGTGTTTATGATACTTGCTAGACAAGTATGACGTATACTGGTGAAATATTTCAGAGATGTTTTACATTTTGCAGAACAGCAAATTGATAAATGTTAATAATAATTAATAGAATAATAGAACTGTTTGTTTTTTCCTTCCAGCTTTATGACAAAATTAACACAAAATCTTCACCACAAATCAGGAATCCTCCAAGTGATGCTGTACAGAGAGCCAAAGAGGTAAGTATTTTAAAGCCTGTTTTAAATGTGTTGAGTGTGAAGTTCTGTTCTTAGAATTCTTATAGTAATTCATTTGAGTCAGCTTTGAAAGTGTGTGTGTGTGTATGTACGTACTTATTATAGGTTGCTCTTGTATGGAGCTTCTGGTAGTCTCTCATTCAGACTGCTAATGAAATCTATTCCTTGCTAGCTTCATTGATTCTTCAACATTTATTGTTCCCAGACTGTTTATAGGGTATGTGTTTTTTTGGTATTGCAGCTCATGTTCAACGTGACCACTGGGTTATGAGGAACTTCTAAAATACTGTATGTGTAGCCTGAACTTTGTACTTATCTAAGTGAGCTGTGAATATTTTAGGCATTTGTGCCGATCCAGCCCTGATCAGATTTTGCTTTTTTACTTTGGCTACAACTGTGCAAGCAAAAATAATATGAAATGTATTTGACTCAAATTGATCAAAATATCAGTACAAAACTAATAATGTTATGTTTGTCAAGGGAAAGTGTCAATCAAAAGTACAGTCTGCAGTCTTTCTTCTTAAAGTTGGTCCTACTGCCATTGAAATTTTCATGATATTTCATACCTCATGACTCACCAGAATAAACCCTATTTCATTTATTTTAAACTTCAGATCATTTAATTGGCACTTCTAATGATTTGATTCACAGGTATTGGAAGAAATTTCATGTTACCCTGAAAATAGTGATGCAAAAGAACTTAAACGTATTTTAACACAACCTCATTTCATGGTAAGCAAATGTTTCAAAGGTACTTCTTAATGTTTCTCATTATGACAGGTGGAGCAGAGAAAGGATCTGTGTATTGCAAGGGCCTATGGAGAAGGGAGGAAAACAATACATTGCAGTGTATTCTGTGCATTAAAAATATACCTGTGCAATCAGGTCTCCCACAAGGACTTCCAGGGGTAGTTCATTTTCCCATCCCCCACCATTTCCTTTTTCCCTTCCCTGGAAGATCATGATAGCTTGTTCCCTTTTTTCTGCTTCCTTCTCTCCTTCCCACCCACCAGCCGAACTACCTTTATCTGCTTCCGTGTCTTCAGTTTTCTCTCCTTCCCTAGCCTGGCAGCCGTACCTGGGAAAACTGTTGTCCAATTATACAGTGCCAGCAGTTAGGCCAGGTCCAGCTGCATGGTGGGGAACCCACAAGAAATTGCAGGGGGCACTTCATTTTCTCCTGTATCCCCTTCCCCACATTATATCATCTTTCCCTCCTTTGGCAGCCAACCATGCCCTTGTGTTTCCCTGCTTCCTTCTTTCCTTCCCACCGCCTAACCAACCTACCTCTTATCTATCCCCATCTTCAGCTATATTAATGTCATTTATGCCCCCTTTTTCCAGAATGGGGACCCAGAGCAGTTTACATCATTTTCCTCTTCTCCATTTTATCCTCACAAAAACTCTGTGAGTTATTAGACTGAGAATGTGTAACTCACCCAAGGTCACCCTGTGAGCATTTGTGACCGAGTGGTGATTTCAACCTGAGTCTCCCAGATCCTAGTCTGAAACTATAACCATTACACAACATTGGCTTTTGTGGGGTGGCTGCTGTTGAACAGTAGCAAGCAGCCAGGCCTGGTTGAGTCAGCATGTAATGTGGTAATAAGTTGCTCAGTGGTTGCTGGTGATCTTGCCCCTGATGAGTCCTCCTTCAAAGACCAGAACAGCCCTAGAAAGGGTGCTATTCATTCCCCCTCTCTTTTACTGACAACAACCAAGGCTTGAAGGCTGTTTGGTTTCCTAGCAACAGCCACTGGGGGCATTTGTTTCTGAAAATTACAGGTAATGTCTGCTAGTATTATTTGTGAGGATTTTTACCCCCTCCCCAATGTTTTTCTTCTAGCTTTCCGTTTTTTCTTGAAACCTGTGGCATTTTTTAGGTTTGTAAAAAGATCTGTCTAGAGTTTTTGTGATTCTAGTCTCTGATAAAAGGGTTGAATACTTTCCCTATGAAGAAAGGCTAAAGCACTTGGGGCTCTTTAGCTTGGAGAAACGACGGCTGAGGGGTGACATGATCGAGGTTTATAAGATTATGCATGGGATTTATTTATTTATTTATACTTTCAATTTCTATACCGCTCAATCCCAGAGGCTCTGAGTGGTTTACAAGCATATTACATTTCCTAACTAGGGCCACATACAGTGTGTGTGTGTGTGTGTGTGTGTGTGTGTGTATAGGGAGGTGTGGGCCCACAAGGCACTCTGCCAGAATAGATTTTCGGGTGAAGGTTCCTCTTCAGGTGAAGATGAGTCTCAGCTGGTGGACACACATCAACAATCTTATTCAAGGCAAGACGTTCTGGATCCCAGACAGGAAACAGATATTTACGGATGCCAGCTTGTCAGGGTGGAGAGCCACCCTACAGAATATGACTGCACAGGGAAAATGGTCACCAGAGGAACGCAAACTGCTGATCAATCTACTAGAACTACGAGCAGTCAGACTGGCACTTCTCATTCAGGGGAAACACATCCTCATCAGGACGGACAATATATCAGCAAAGGCGTACCTGAATAAACAGGGAGGGTCCAAATTGTTAGCTCTACACAGGGAAGCGGAGAAACTTCTGGAATGGGCAGAATCCAATTTATCCTCAATAAAGGCGGAACATGTAAAAGGGGAAGTCAACATCCAGGCGGACTTGTGGCAAGTGATGCACTCTATTTTTGGTGCTTGGGGGGGGGGCAACAGTGGGAGAGTTTCTAGTGTCCTGGCCCCACTGCTGGACCTCCTGATGACACCTGGTATTTTTGGCCACTGTGTGACAGAGTGTTGGACTGGATGGACCATTGGCCTGATCCAACATTGGCTTCTCTTATGTCCTTATGATTTAAGTATCCACAGATTTGGCCATGTTGAGAACTATATATATTGATACTGTCACTTACAGTAAAGCTGGCTCAACCACATTTTTGACGAAGGCAGACTTCCTGGGCACTACATATCCAGAAAAAAAAATGTCCAGGACGCATGACAAGATTGTCAGTTCTTCTACTGTCTAGGCTAGGGGTATCAAACATATGGCCCATGGGCCAGATCTTTCCCAAAAGCAACTGGCTCTATGCTGCTTCCTACTTCCTGTTCCTCCTTCCTGTTTCCAGCGTGGGATCTGGCTTTTGCCCTGTCTCTCCTATGTCCTGCTTCATAGAGGAGAGAAAGAAAGTCAAGCCTCCCTTCCTTCGATTGGCTGAGGCCTCTTCCCCCTCCTCCTCTGGGGATGGAGGGGGAGGGAAAAAGCCAGAGAGATAGTCCCGTAGCACCTTTAAGAAGACCAACAACATTTTATTCCAGAGAGTTCGGTTTCCTGATCAATATAAAGAAAAGCTCTCTAAAACCCACTCAACGACTGGAGCATCTAGGTGTGATCATAGACACCAGGTCCACAAAACTGCTTCTCACAAGCAACAAGGCAAAAAAGATCCGCTCACTGGCAATTCAAATCATCTCAGCGAGAATGTCCTCCATTTCCATTCTAACCAAATTGATGGGACTCATGGTGGCAACTTTCGACATACTTCATTCCAGACAGCTGCAGCTGTTCCTGAGACCTTTTCAAAAACACGTGACTCTTCGAATAGATTTTCGGGTGAAGGTTCCTCTTCAGGTGAAGATGAGTCTCAGCTGGTGGACACACATCAACAATCTTATTCAAGGCAAGACGTTCTGGATCCCAGACAGGAAACAGATATTTACGGATGCCAGCTTGTCAGGGTGGAGAGCCACCCTACAGAATATGACTGCACAGGGAAAATGGTCACCAGAGGAACGCAAACTGCTGATCAATCTACTAGAACTACGAGCAGTCAGACTGGCACTTCTCATTCAGGGGAAACACATCCTCATCAGGACGGACAATATATCAGCAAAGGCGTACCTGAATAAACAGGGAGGGTCCAAATTGTTAGCTCTACACAGGGAAGCGGAGAAACTTCTGGAATGGGCAGAATCCAATTTATCCTCAATAAAGGCGGAACATGTAAAAGGGGAAGTCAACATCCAGGCGGACTGGCTGAGTCGCCAATCTCTACAGGAGAGTGAATGGTCCCTGAATCAGAAGATTTTTCAGTTCATAACAGAGACATTGGGAACTCCAATGGTGGACCTCTTTGCGTCACCAACCAGTGCGCAACTAGCGAGATTCTTTACTCGGTACTATCATTCTTGGGTGGAGAGCATAGATTATCTCTATTATCTGTACTATTGTGCCATATTTGGCGAGCAGAAAGAGAGAGTATAAACCTTCCTTCTTCTATCATTTCCTGCTCCACGTGTCTGTGATGGGTTTTTTCTTTATATTTGTTAGCAAGTTATTAGAAATTATTATGTTACTGTTAGAGAATGTTAGTTATTAATACACTGCTTCGGGAGCACCAGAACTGAGCCTAGGGTGACACCCACCACAGGAAACAGGAAGTTTGAAATTAATCCTGCCTCCCTGAGTGATGGATGGGAATCACCCACAAGATGTCCTCCAAGCCTCAGAGGAGAAGGACCCTTCACGGTGAGTATCCAATGGTCGATCTCGACATCTTCAGTTGACAAGCAAATTTTGCAAAGGGTTCTTTGAGAATGCAGGACCCACAGCAAAACAACGAAGTACAATCTTACAGGAAGGTTTTACTTTTATTGAAAAGCCATAGATGCAGTAAAACGAACACTGTTAGGAATGGTGGACTACCTATGCGCATAATAGGATATAGGGCATTCGTATTGCCCCCCCCCCCCCAGCAATATCCAATTAGGTGGATTCCCTCGCGCGGGGGATGGCAAAAGCCTCTAATGGAAGGGAA
>NW_015165234.1:3587777-3606650 GCF_001447785.1 Gekko japonicus
GGCCGGAAGGCTTCAAAATGGCCGCTGGAGTTTTCGCAGGCTCTTTCTGCGCACCCGTTTTGGTGGGCTTCGCCGCTTCGCCCTCTCCCCGCTCCTCTGCCGCGGCTGCGGTCCTTTTTCGGGCCGAGCCCTCGATCTCCACGGCATTAGCTCCCAGGGCGTCCCTCTCCGGAGTAGAGAGAAAGTCGTTGTCGTCCTCCCGATTTGCCATCGGCCTGGAGGATTTGGTTTCGTGCCGAGTAAGGAGGGCACAGGAATATTTTTTCCCTTCCAGTCTTCGGCAGAAGTGGGGGGGGGGATAGCGAAGAGAGGCTTTTTTTTTTTGTAAGCAGGAGGTTAGAGTTAAGGTTTGTTAAAGATAGAGATAAGAAAAAAAGAGAGTAAGCCAGTGAAAATAGTTAAAGGATAAGGCAAAGCCTAGACCTAGTTGCTCTCCCTACTGAGGCAGGAAAAGAACTGAGCCTACGGTGACTCCCACCACAGGAAACAGGAAGTTTGAAATTAATCCTGCCTCCCTGAGTGATGGATGGGAATCACCCACAAGATGTCCTCCAAGCCTCAGAGGAGAAGGACCCTTCACGGTGAGTATCCAATGGTCGTTTTCATCTTCAGTTGACAAGCAAATTTTGCAAAGGGTTCTTTGAGAATGCAGGACCCACAGCAAAACAACGAAGTACAATCTTACAGGAAGGTTTTACTTTTATTGAAAAGCCATAGATGCAGTAAAACGAACACTGTTAGGAATGGTGGACTACCTATGCGCATAATAGGATATAGGGCATTCGTATGCAACCCCATTAGCAATACCCAATTAGGTGGACTCCCGCGCGCGGGAGATGGCAAGAGTCTCTAATGGTAGTGAAGCTGGGAACCAAGACGATTCCACGAAGGTAGACACCACAACTCCTCCAATAACTCTTTACAGATAAGCGTTGCAGCTGTGAAGCAATTAAGCGCATGGGAGGGAATGCAAAAGCGATTAACAAGGCTCTCCACATTCATGGCAGCTTAGCTGACAGCAGGCAACCTTACTTTCTTCCTCTGGATTTTTGAAATATGTTTGCCTAGAGAGAAGCTAGCTGGTGACCATGATTATAAGAGGCCAAGTTCCCCTTTAAGTATAATTTTGTCTGTAAGCAGAAGAATGTAACCAGTGTGGATGAGAATGGAATGGTTAGGTGACTCAGCCCTCTGATAGATCTATCAATAACAAGAGGGATGACTGCTTCCTGTCCAACCTTAGCAAAATATCGTCTGCTCGTGCTGCTTCCTGGCCAGCCAGCAGCTTCAACTGAGCCATGGTAAAAGCTGTATTCCTTTCCTCCTTAAGTTTCCTGGTTGTTTCAAAGCTCAGTGGATGATATTCCAGTAGTGAGCCTAACCTCTAGTTCAAAAGAAAGTTAAGGGCTCTCTTAAAGGTGCTACCAGTAGACAAAACAACTCTGCTCTCCACAGGTTGTATGAAACAAAGGTAGTCTTGCTCGTGGTCTCATCTGCTAATTCCTTCATAGCACAAATGGCTGTCCTGTGGCTTAGGAGACCTTTCCAGGAATATCCAGAAGTTAATTATCACTTCTCAGGGTATCTTTACAGGCTTAAATGGGGAGCCATTTTCATCTCAGATGCCAGTCTGGATTCGATGAAGTTCTCTGCAAGAGCCATGGCTTATGCTATCTCAGTAAGGAGAAATTTGTGGTTAAAGAATAGTCATCATTACATAAGACAAGTGAAAGGCTATGCCCTTCTCCAGGAAGCAGTTTGCCTCTAGAAACTACAAGCCTAAGACCTTTTGCTCCCTAAGAGATCTCTTCAGGTTCTGGAATGACTACAAGTGATCCTCCTGGATTATTTCAACAGAATTTCCATTTGGCTATCCACCCTTCAACTCCTGAACAACCCTCCAGACCATGCAAGTTGGTAAGCAGCATACACAACATACCTGATTGGGTGACTGGAGATCAAAGACACCTGTCTACGAGAAGTTGGAGAATGGAGTGAAACAGTGGAGAGTGACTATGTCCTAGTCCCACTTGTCTGAGATAGACTGTTAGGTGGACTCAATAAGGTGAACCCAGAGGAATGGTCCCTTGATCCTTGTCTATTCCAAGAACTATCTCTCCATTTCAGCATGCCAGATGTAGACCTCATGTCCAGAGACTACAGAACTTGCTGAGAAAATCTTGAGACTCTTTGCCTGCTTCTTGTGCCCATGAGTGGAACAGACAGATAACTAGATGGCCGTATGATCTCATGCCTAATATATACCTTTCCTCCAGCTGCATCATTGGTGAAGGCCCTGAACAAGCTCAGAGAAAGAGCTTGTCAGTACTGCTCCTTTCTAGCCAAGAGACTTTTAGTTCTTAAACCTCAAATTCAGCCCTCTTGAGAGGTGCAGGTTGTTTACAGACATACTGTCTCAAGGCCCATTTCTTCATCCAGACATGGGCAGCCTGTGCTTTACAATATGGAGACTGAGCAAAACTCTATGACCAACAACTCCAATACCTTTTCACAACATGATTTTAAAAGTGATGATGGACATGGATCAAGAACACAGGTATAGCTGTCTCACTCCCAAAGACCTTGTCAGCATCCATAGGCAAGATCACTCTAAAGTATTCATAATAATAGGACAAGCAGGTTCTTCTGACTCCTCAGGTATCATATCTATTGTCAGTTGCGCCTCCAATTCAGAACAGATGGGAGAGATTTTCTCAGCAAAGAACCTTCAAAAACCATCATGGGTAGCTGCCAAATTAACATCACTGATGGGGTTGGACTTAGATGTTATCAAGTCATGAACCACTTTAAACTGTTGAGCTGGGCAAGGTTCTGTTGACACAGTGATGGTGGGTAAAGGAAGCCTTCTTTGCTGCCATCATTGCTATCTCATAGGCTTTTAAATGGACTTTATGGTGTGTTCTGTCTGATTCATCCTGAGTCTTCTGTCATTGTTGTTCTTGTCATCTTCCAGTTCACTTCATATCCCCCAGCATCCAACAGAGTTGGAGCCTTTCATAAAATGAGAAAGGACATCAAGTCATAAGGTTTTTTATGGCCCCAACAAACCCATTATTTCATACAGCTACATTGGCTGCCACCGAATGACTAGGGAGGCTCTAAAAAAACCCAGAGCTGCCTGGAAACGAGAACCTGTTAACATCCAAGGGCAGACTATCCAATTCAGTTTACTACCACTGCAGGGGAGAGAGGAACAAGCTCACCTATGCAATTAGAAGACAGTGATCTGAACACAACAAGGGCTGAAACCTCCAACCCCCTAATCAGATCACCTGCAAGCCCCTCAGTGCAGAAAAGTAAGTCCAGCATATGTTCTTTTTTCATGTGTGGGATCCATCACCATGTGTGACAATCTCATGGTTGTCATAGCAGCCATGAAGTCTTGAGACAAACCAAAAACTTCAGAAGAGAGGGTTGCCACCCTCTCCTGCCAGGTTAAAGTCTCTCGCTAGTACTCTCACTGCTGAAAGGTACTTTGACTGGAAAAAATAGTCAAGAAAAGTGAGAGGTAAAGGTAGGAATGTGTGGAGAGCCTCAACGCACATCCTCCCTCGATGAGCCCAGAACCACTCCCTGCAGCCATGAAGTCTTGAACTTCACCCAACAAGGCAACTTCAGCATGTATGTTGAAATCCCAAAGGACAATCATCCTTGCAGTCCTCTGACACCAAATCTGAGACCACCTTCATCAACTCAATCAGGGAGTATGTCTTAAGTATTTTTTAAAACTAAAAAAGGCTTAATACCAGGGAACAAAACACCTTTAAAATGGTCTGACCACTCATTCCATAATGTGAGCCCTGCATTAACTGCCCCAACCACAGAAGCTGTTCTCTCTACTGCCATATATATTTGTGTGTATATATATCCTTCTGGGAGACCTAGGTTCAAATCCCCATTCTGCCATGGAACCTTGTTGGATGACCTTTGGCCAGTAACACACACTCTCAGCCTACCCTATCTCACAGGGCTGGTGTGAGAATAAAATGCAGGAGGAGAGAATGTTGTAAGCCACTTTGGTCCCCATTGAGGAGAAAAGTGAGTATAAAGGAAGTGAATAAATAAATCCAGCTACTCTAAATATTGTTGAATATAAAGAGTTTCACAGGTAGACTGGATATTCTGCCCAGGTGTAAAATGTTACAAGTAACTAAATGCCTAATAAGGTAAGTCTCTTCCCCTCCCCCGCCAATATCCGCTGTGTTTTCATCTATGCAATTAGTCTTTATTAGAACCATTGTACTAGAGTACATAGCATCAAATCTATTACAGTTTTTCTAACATACTCAATACTGGAAAAAGGTGTTGCATTAGGAGTGTTGGGGTAGAGGAGTGTAACTTGTCTTCCTCCCTATTTTTCTCCTGTGTAAGGCTATTTTGGGGCAGGAACGCACAGGAACGGAGTTCCGGCTGGCTCCCAAGTTGGCCACGCCCAGCAGGAACTCATTAGCATAATAGGCCACACCCAACAGCAGAAATCCATTAGGATTGGCTTCATTAGGGGTGTGTGGCCTAACATGCAAAGGAGTTCCTGCTACAAAAAAAGCTCTGGGTTTTGACAACAAACAAAGTAAACAGAATAACAAGCAAAAGGTGGGTGTGACTGGATAACCACACTTCTGGTAACATGGGGGTGTGTCCTAATGTGCTAATGAGCTGTGCTGGCAGGGGTGTGGCCTATTATGCTAATGAGTTCCTGCTGGGCTTTTTCTACAAAAAGAGCCCTGCTCACAAGACTCCACAGTTTTAGAGAGAGCATTTAACATTTTTTTAAAGTGCTGGGGATATTAGTTGTAGACCTTCCTGCAAAACATGGAGAGGTCTTCTGTGGGGTTTTACACAGTTGTGAGCTAATGTACACCAAAGCTGAATATTCCAATTATGCTATTTTTTTGTATTATAAACACAAAAACAAGCAATACAGAATTAAGCATACAAATAAACATTATAACTCTTCCTTCTACAAAACAATTCTTATAGTCTGTGTAATTAAGGTTTCCCCCCATATGTAACATTCTTCATAATAAGTAGAAAAACAAATGTTTATTATCCTAGAATCTCATATTCTAATAATAAATAAAATCTGTTTTTCTATCAACTTGTCAGCTGATTCATTCTTACTGATATTTTAAACTATATCAGTTTAGTTATAAAATTAGTTTAAAACTTTTCTAACCCCTCTACTGAAGGAGGAGATTCTGATGTTTTCCAAGAGAAGCCGCTAACACAATAGGACCACTTTGGATCCACACTGGGGAGAAAGGCAGGGTATAAATGAAGTCAGTAAATAAAACGATATTTCCCATCACTCTATTAAATGTCTGTTTTGAATATAAATCTAGAAAAGAAACCACAGCCAGAAATATAAAGATGTTTAAATCTAGGAATTGCTAACAGTTGCTAGACGAAATTAAGAACCACAAGTGGAAAAGAAAATATAGTTAGGGCAGTTCCCCTTGTGCAAGCAGTAGTGAGCGCAATGGCTGCAGCAATACGTACCACTTAAATGTAATTTTTAATGAAATAATGTGCATATGGAGCAATGGAATGTACAGCAGTTCGTATCATTTCATTTACTTGAGTTTTAAAATTGTATCAGAAGAAATACCTTGGTTTTGTGTCTGACACACGTGGAAAAGATAGTAAGGATACAATCACTTTCACTTTATACAAGCAAACGGAAGAAGTTATTTTAGTTCTTCTGTTTGCCCAAGGACTGCACATGCAGAAATGTTCTGTGGGATCCAACCCATTATTATGTATTGGCTAATTGGGAACATAGTTCCAGTGGAACTTACCACTGAAACTTTCATGGACTCCTCCCCCCTCCCTAAGATTATTAATCATTCCAATACACCTGGTGTTTAGTCATTTCTGGAACACTTACTATTTCCTTACATCTTTTGGGTTGGATCTTATTACTTCATTCTGCTAACTGCTTAGATTTCCTCCAGCACAAGAAGCTTTGTGCAAGCTCTACCATTAGTAAAACAGAGGCATAAAATTTAACCCTGTGTGTTCTAAACTGATGCATTTTTCCAGAAGAACTTTGAATATTATATATTTATATTAGATATATCTCTATCTATATGTATCTATATTAGATCTGTATCTATCTATAATCTATCGTTTTATATCCATAAAACAGAAGTAAGCCATTAGTGTTGTGTGTCCCCCCCAACTCAGGTACAGGACCTCCACCTTCAGTGGATTAAGCTTCAACCGGTTGTGCTACAACCATCCAGCCACAGCCTCCAGAGCCTTGGCCAGATTTTCAGGGGCGGAGGACAGATGGCTGTCCAATAACAGATAGAGCTGGGTGTTGTCTGCATATCGGTGACAACCCAGCCCATACCTCCAGATTAACGGAGTATGGGGGCGCATATAGATGTTAAATAACATTGGCAAGAGGATTGCCCCCTGTGGCACTCCACTTTCCACTGGGTATCATGGGGAGACCTTCTCACCAAATACCACCTTCTTTCCCCTACCATGGAGAAAGGAGGAAAGCCATTGTAAGGCAATCCCCTGAACTCCTACATCGGCGAGGCGGTCGGTCAACAGGTTGTAGTTGACCATGTCAAATACTGCCATTAGATCTAGAAGCAGCAGCAGCACTGACCTGCCCTAATACAGATGTCTACAGAATTCATCTGTAAGGGTAAGTAGAGCCATCTCCATCCTATTTAACAGTCATCCCTTTGCTGGAAAGATCTGCATTGGTTACCCACCTGTTTCTGGGCCCAATTCTCATTTTTAAGGCCCTAAATGGCTTGGTGCCAGGGTACCTGAAGAACTGTCTCCTCCCACACTATCCAGGCCAGCAGTTGAGATCTGCCTCCCAACCTCTGCTTTTTGTGCTTCTATCTTCAGAGGCAAGGTGGGTGGATGCCTAGAGACAAAGCATTTTCTGGGTTCTGGAATGCCCTTGGGGCTTTTCTGGTGCCTACCTTCCTTCTAGGTGCCAAGCCAAAATACATCTGTGATGAAAGGGAGGGGGAAAGGAGCCTTTTTTTGCTGGAAATTCCCTTAGACTAAGGGTTCCCTGGAAATAGCCTTGTAACAACCGCCACTACTCAGAGGACCTCACTCAAGAGTTCCTTCTAGCACAGTACTAGATAAATAAAGAAAAAACAAGGTATAAACCCCAGAAAATACCGTATGGAAAACTATGCAGTGTCCATTCAGTCTTGTATGCAGGGAAGAGATTAAGAGAAATATGCACTACTGAAACGAAGCCAAAAAAGGTTTTATAAGAAGAAAAGCAAAGAAAAAACAGAAAAGAAAGGAAAAGGGTGATTGGATTGAAAAGGGGTAGAGAAGGGGCAAAAAATAAATTAGAGGGAAGAGGCACACAAACACAGCACACAGATGTTAAAATAAAAGCCATAAGGTCAGTCTAATAGCTAGTTACACTTTACCTAGATGGTAGCAGATTCCTCAAAACCTGCAGAATTCCTTGAAGTAACAAGATGCTAGAGGAGTCTTTAACCCCTACCGAACCTCCTGTGGACTCCACTATCTGCTGAAGATGGAAAAATCCCAAATGTCTTTATGGTCAATGGAATCTGACCTAAGCCACACTCCTCTCTAACAGTGATCAGCTGATTTAGCCAATCCCATGCAAATCCCCATCTGTGGTGTCAGAGGCTGACATAACCAATCAGAAAATTACAGAAATGATAGACCCTCCCACCAGGTAGCTGTTAATAATGCTGAACTTCCATGACAAACAGTGGGTCTCATCCCAACTGGTTCTGTTGTCTAAACATTATTAAGTTTGGCCAGGTGGACCAGTGTGGAATGGAAATGAATTGGTTATTGTGATGTAAACCCCAAGGGTCCAAGATCCCAGATGCTCTGGTGGCACTCTTGAGCCCTAGTAAGGTTTTACAGTTTCTGTCACAACATCTTTTTTACAGGGTTTTATTTAGGGGGTTAACCTTACCAGCTTTCTAATGACCTGCTTCTGTTTTATGGATAGTTTTTTATTCTGTTTATGTGGCTAGTTTTTAATATTGCACTGTGGATTCAATTGTAAACTGCCCCTAGCAGGACTCTGAAGAGGCAGCAGAGATCCTAAATAAATAAATAATCATTACTGCTAGATTACAGAGAACCTCCAATGGATTGGGCCTTTCCTCTTATCCAGAATCCAGTCTTTGGAGAGAACTGCTATTCTTGGATAATAATGAACAACAAATTTCCATTGGTGGTGGTATAGAGGTCTGTACATCTAGGAAAGCACCCCCTCTGGTTACAGTCGGGGTCTTGGCTCTTGGAGACTCCCAGGGGGGAGGGGGTTTTCTCAGCAATCCCCAGACCATCTCCTGGAAAAGCCCCTACTAGGGGGAAAAAACCCTGTATGCATTAAACAAATAGTCCAGCAGCCTGATTGCCCAAGTAAACAATGAAAAGGAGTACGGCTAAAGAGACATATCAGGTTTCATAAATCCTTTAGTATCTCTGCAGGCTATTACCACATAAACCACCCCAAAGGTTAGCATATTAACAACCTTACCTAAAGATACTATAGTTCAAAGAATAAGGGAGTAGAGACTGACCAATCCCTGTATCACTGAGAATGGAAATTCACAGTAAGTGAACATTTTTTCTTTCTCTGGTGGTAAGCAGTAGGTCAGTCTGTACTTCTGGGATATAGAAAAGTCGTCAAGCCCAGGGTGGAACCATATACTACTTAAACTACATTTTCTAGTAAGTACACCTTTCTGCCAAGAAACAGCATCCAGAGAAATTATCAGAACCAAGGCAAAGATGAACTGGTTTTATGAGACTGCCCAGCATACAGACCCACCCCCACAAGAAAAGCCCTGTATGCTACTGGAGGAGCCCTAAGGCAGGATGCAGTTATTGTCTCTAAGGGTGCTGAGTCCTTAGGCTGATAGCAGCATGTTTATACTGGCCATAATCCAGAATTGTGACAGAATGATTCTCATGTTGTTAGAAAGAACCACAAAACAGGCAAGCAGTGACTTAAAACCTTCCAAGGTCCTGCAAGGCAAACACAAAAGCCCCTTAAAGCTTGAACAAGGTTACTCCCATTCCTTCAGGTGTACTGAACAGAAGAAAAAAATTCCTTTATCCTGTCGAAGGCTAAGTAAACTGGCAAACCCATGAGGGGCAGAAAGTACTCTCTTCTTTACTGACTTTGCATTCTCTGCTTTGAATCTCATTGGAAAAGGTAGACTATAAATATAGTAAAAATAACCACCTTCAAATAAATTTCCAACTGGCAGCCAGGACTACTAGTATCCAGGCCTTTGCCACAGTCCCCTTGGAAGAGAGCTGGAACTCCTCCCACAGTAGCCTATGTGTATCTGTGAATATAGTAACACACCATGACATGCGCATTTGTCCTTTTGTAGTGTTACCTCCTTAGAAAAACACATGCTAGAGGCTATGTGAGTCTGACTGACGGCCTAGATAGAACCCAGTGCTAGGAACTGGCTCCTCTTAAGCATCCAGCTGTGGTAATAAAAGATGCAAAAGAATGTAGATAAAACTAAGGACCCAATGATGGGCCATCCACAACATCTCATGCAGGAATAAACTCCTGGAGATTGTCCTACTGGAGTAAACACTGAGGCCACAGGTACTACAGTGGCTGACATAAGTCTTGCTGACATGCTGAGTTGGAGTCTTCTCTTCCCCTCCACGTGCTCCAGTGAAAAGACCTAGCTTTAAAAAAACAGCTAGTCATCATCTTGAATTACTCTTTCTTTGTAGTTTATAGAACTGACACTCTTAAGAGTGTCTCCCCCCCCCCCCAGATTCCAAAGTTGGGAACTACCGCTTCATACAGTCTCACACAGGAGAAATAGTTCAGAGTTGTTTGTCCTAAAGACAGTTCCTGGTAAGTTTCCAGTGGAGTCAAGTAGATGAGGATCAGAAGATAACAGTCAAAACTGTGGTTGTGATCAACCGCTGCCAAGATTGTGGCGTAGTCAAATGCAGAAGGGAAGTTCAGGAACCAGCTTAGTTTATTCTGAAATAAACTAGCTAGATCTGTAGTGCACATTATGAGATTCGCTCTTTCCTTTCATATTTCTTATTTTCACTTTATGTCAAGGATCCTATGGAAGACATATTTTCTGCTACTTGTTCTGCTACTTGTTCTGGGTTTATAAATCTATATTTAAATATAAAAAGTACATTATAAGCATCTATGTTTCAGATATGTCGTACAACAATATTGTTTTGAGTTCAGAAATCTGGCCTAAAGGTTGCTATATGAGTCTGAAAAACTGTCATTATATGTATAAGATATGTTAAATCTCTGTAAATGTAGGATAGGCTCAAGAGACTATGGAATCTGATGACTGTCTTTTTACAGGCCTTACTTCAAACTCATGATGTGGTGGCACATGAAGTTTACAGTGATGAAGCATTAAGAGTTACACCTCCTCCCACCTCTCCATATTTAAATGGAGATTCTCCTGAAAGCATCAATGGTGACTTGGACATGGAGAATGTAACAAGAGTACGATTAGTTCAGTTCCAGAAAAACACAGATGAACCCATGGTATGTACACTATATTTAGCTCCCCAAGTCTAGGTGACTTCCACACAGAGATGGGATTTTGTGCTTTCCCTGTTGCTGGTGTGGCTGCAGATAAAATGCAGCAGCAATGGGGATTCCACATAGCAGGTATCTCTGCAGTTTCCGTGTCCCAATCCACCAGAAGTGACTATCCCCACCTCCCCTAGACTGCCAGGGCTTTTGCAATCGTATTTTTAAATTGGCACTAGAATATCAATATACTATTGTAACTATAGGTGTAGCAGGTTCTCTGAATTCCCAGCTCTCATTTGAAGAAAAGTAACTCTGTAGCTTCTTCCCAGGTGAAGATATGCCTTTTTCCTTATGTCTCTGCAAAGGAAGAAGCTAGAGCCTTACTATTTTTAAAAAATGAAATCTGAAAAGTCAGGGAGTTGTTGTACAATGGTATATCAATACAACTATATTGTAGTGCTGATTTCTTTAAAAATTAAATCCACCACACACACACACCCCATGGCGAGGGGAGGAGATGGCTGCTGTGGAGACAGGGTCAGGGGAAATGGTTGCCATGTGGGCCAGAAAATCCTAACTTTCCCACCCACACAGCAGTCATCCAGGCTTTACTGTGTTCTTTCTTAAAGCTTAGGAGCAAAGCAGATTTGAGAATGATTGGAGAAAAGACAGGGAAACCCCAGGAGGTACATGAACACACCACAATGCTGTGAAGAAGTGGGGGAGGGGCGGGACTGATTCCCAAAAACATTGAACCTGAAGCAGATAGCTGTGCAAAAAAGGTCCTAGTCATCATTAGATGGTAAATAGTGGGTCATGAATGAATCTCGTGAAAGTTAGTTTGAAATTTTCTGCTTTTTGTAGCAGTCAGATTCTACAGTGTATCTGCAGCTGTATTTTATAAACATGGAAGTTAATTTCAGTCAAAGGATATTTTTATAAAGTTTTATTAGTTTATATATAGAAAGGGGGAAAGGGAAAAGAAAGAATACAGATATATACATATATGTTCTTCATTTAGTCTTAGTTTCTCAGAATTTTTTCTTTAACCAGTCATAGAACACCCTCCATAAATTCTTCCATTTTTCCTTTTAGTGTATTTGTCAATCTGTCCATTTCAGCACATTCCATAATCTTCATTATCAACTCATTAAGCATTGGGATTTTCAATGTTCTCCATGTTGTTGCAAATAAGATTCTAGCTGCTGTAAAATCAAGTATCTATGGTTCTTATCTAAGTCATCTGGTAAACAGTTTAAGAAAAATATTTCTGGTTTAAAAGCTATTGTAATATTCAACACTGATTGTAAAAGAGTATGTACTCCAATCCAGAATTTATGAACCTTTTTACATGTCCACCACATATGATAGTATGATCCATCATGATTATTACATTTCCAGCATCTGTTACTCAAGTTTTTATACATTTTAGCTAATCTATGTGGGGTTAGGTTCCATCTATAGAACATTTTATACAAATTTTCTTTAAATGAAACAGATTTAGTCAACTTGATATTCACATTCCATAAGACAAAGGATATTAGTAGTAAACATAAGAATACTGCAGTACTACAGGGTAAAGCTCTTGAGTTATAATTAGGGTTGCTAACTTCCATGTGGGGACTGAAGTACTCCTGGAATTAGAACTGATCTCCACACTAGAGAGACTGGTTCCCCTGGAGAAAACAGTGGTTTTGGAGGGCAGACTGTATGGCAGCATATCCCAAAACTCCATCCTCCACAGGCTCTCCACTTGTACTCTGGTCCACCAATCTAAATTTATTTCCCTTTTCTTTCATTCTTCCTCAGACTTTAGATTGTTTCTATCGTCTAGCAATTCTGTGTATCTGATAGCAGTTTGCTTTGAAGTCAATACTGGTTGAGAAAAGGCTTCCACTGGAGACACCCATCTTGGAATTTTAGTATATACCATCGGGCGGATCTTTTCCCAGGTTGTCAATAATGATCTTCGTATCATATGATTTTTGAAATATATGTGTCCAGAAGCTTTCCCATACCATGATCAAGTAGAAAGTTTGTTGGAACAATCCCTAGATGAACCAAAAGATCTGAGTGAAGAGTCGACATTGGAGGAGGTGGAAATAACAGAGATTAAACTGTCTAATGCAAAAATAGAGAATTTAGTCGCATTCCTTATTGAAGTAAAAGAACCACAAGATATCAAGATGGAGGACCAGAAAATAATTCCAAGCATGTCTAACACACTCTTTTTGGCTATAGTAAGCAAACAAGGAGAGGGCTCTACCCCTATAATGGAACATTATAGGAGCAACCCTCGACCCCCAAAGAAAAAACATTGGGAATTCAAGAAGAAGGAAAAAAAGGGGTGGGACTGTTTAAGGTGGACTGCTACAGCAGGTTAAACGTCATTCAAAATGGAATTTAAGGAGACAATGATATAAAACCTAAGAAAAATTGAAATTTAAAATTAAATGTTAAGGGAAATACATACTACAAGGTAGTTATTACTTAGTATTTTGTAAACCTCAAAACCTTGTAATGTGATTTTAAGACAGTTCAGTATTGTTGTAACAGTGTAAAGGATGGCTAAAGATATCTAAGACAAAATTTGAGTAAAATTAGTATTAAAATACTAGTCGTAATGTGTTATTGTAGAAAATCTTAATGTATAAGAAATGAGTTTTAGAGGTAGGTATGTTTGGTGTTTAAGGTGGACTGCTTTGTTGTTGTTGTTATTCAGTCGCACAGTCGAGTCCAACTCTTCGTGACCCCATGGACCAGCTCCCGCCAGGCCCTCCTGTCTTCTGCCGTCCTCTGAAGTTGGCTCAATTTCATGTTCGTTGCATCTTTGACACTATCTAACCATCTCATCCTTTGCCGTCCCCGTCTTCTTTGACCTTCAATCTTTCCCAGCATCAGGGTCTTCTCCAGTGAGGGCTCCCTTCTCATTTTGTGGCCAAAGTATTTGAGCTTCAGTTTCATTATCTGGCCTTCCAGGGAACAGTCAGGGTTGATTTCTTTTAGGATTGACTTATTTGATCTTCTTGCAGTCCAAGGGACTCTCAAGAGTCTTCTCCAGCACCATAGTTCAAAAGAATCTATTCTTCGGCGCTCGGCCTTCCTTATAGTCCAACTCTCGCAGGTGTTCTGGGATCCCAGGAACGTGAAGTCTGTCACTACTTCCACGACTTCCCCTTCTATTTGCCAAGGAGTGATGGGGGGACCTGCCATAGTTTGTTGTGATCCACACAGTCAAAAGCTTTAGCATAGTCAATGAAGCAGAAGTAGATGTTTTTCTGGTACTCTCTTGCTTTCTCCATAATCCAGCATATGTTGGCAATTTGATCTCTCGTTCCTCTACCTCTTCGAAACCCAGCTTGTACTTCTGGCAGTTCTCTATCCATGTACTGTTGAAGCCTAGCTTGTAGGATCTTGAGCATGACCTTGCTAGCGTGTGATATGAGTGCAATTGTGTGATAGTTTGAGCATTCCTTGGCATTGCCCTTCTTTGGGATTGGAATGTATACTGACCTTTTCCAATCCTGTGGCCACTGTTGCGTTTTCCAAATTTGCTGGCAAATTGAGTGCAGCACTTTAACAGCATCATCTTCTAAGACTTTGAATAGCTCAGCTGGAATACCATCACCTCCACTAGCTTTGTTGTTAGTAATGCTTTCTAAGGCCCATTTAACTTCACATTCCAGGATGTCTGGCTCGAGGTCAGTGATTATACCGTCGTGGTTGTCAAGGACATCAAGGTCTTTCTTGTATAGTTCTTCTGTGTATTCTTGCCATCTTTTCCTAATCTCTTCTGCTTCTGTTAGGTCCCTACCGTTTTTGTTTTTTATCATGGCCAGCTTTGCATGGATACCCACTTCCTAACCAGAGTTGCCAACCTCCAGGTAGGGTCTGGAGGTCTCCTAGGATGACAGCTGATATCCAGACTGCAGATATTAGTTTCCTGGAGGAAATGGCTGCTTTGGAGGGTGAGCTCTATGGCATCATACTCTGCTGTGGCCCCTCTCCCCCCTCAAATCTTGGTCTCCCCAGGCTCCACTCTGAAAATCTCCAAGTATTTCCCAACCCAGAGCTAATCCTTCTGGCTTCTTCCTCTCAGCCCTGACCTTCACTGGTTTTCCTTCATAACTGTCAGAGGATTTTGTCTTTTAAACTAGCCCTGACACTGGGCCTTCAATGTTCAAGTGCCTGGCCAAAAGCTCCCCTTGCCCAATTTTTTCTTTCTCTCCAGAAACGCTCTGTTTATTACATTTCTGCATGTCAAAGGAACAGAAGTGGTGGTGGAGAGCAATGTTCCCTCTAAGCTGCGGATTCTTGTGAGCAAAAATTCAACTTTGTGAGCAACTGGCATTACAGTTGTGAGCAAGTGACTTGGCTACTGCATAAATCAGTTTGCTTTGGAGCCATCCTTCCTGAGCTAAGACAAAAATGTGTGAGCTGGAGGCTAAAAAACTGTGAGCTAGCTCACACGAACTCGGCTTAGAGGGAACACTGGTGGAGAGATTCCCTTTCTTTGTTATGATACTATAAAAGTCAGGGATTTTGTTTGCTTGCTGTTTAAAGAAATACCTTATCATGGAACTAAACCAAAGATCCATCTTGCCATCTCTCCATGAGGAATAATTTGATATGACTCAAAGACAAGAAAGGAAGAGGGGACAGATGACTACCTCATGGTGCTGGAGCAATGGGTAGGACTGCAGGAGTATCCAGAGGAGTAGAGGCTTAGATCAGCTTCCCTGGACACTTCCCAACCTACCCACTTCATATGAAGCATGTGAAAATGTGATTGTAGGGCTAGGTCATCAGTCTGAATGTTCTGTGCGCGTTTTCTAAATCTTTGAATGAACAGATCAGTGATACTCAGTGACTCAGGAGCCAAATGTGGCTCTCTGACATGCTACCTGTGACTGTTCTAAGCACCATCCCCTAATGTGGCAACTGCACCATGTTCCAAAAAAGTGGGCAAGGCTACTGGCCAGTGGGGCTTGCAGTTGGCCGTTGGTTCCTACCTTTTTTTTTAATAATTATTTTTATTAGTTTTTTCTCAAAGGTAATAGTCAGTAGTTTAAAACTTACAGAATAGCATAGACATCATACATAGTTTGCAAACCAATATATTACTAGTAATTTTACTTTGTTGTCAACAAGCTCAATGTAGTACCTGTAACCCTTGTGTTTATTTAAATATAAAAATGAGCCGATGCAATGAAGTAATAACTTGTGTCCCATTAAATTATATCAAAACAATGTCACAACTAGGCATTGCAGTATGGTCAAAGAGGTAAAGTTTAGTAGTCTAGTAATTTTAAGTATAAAGAGTTTTGAGGTTGAGAATCCGAAGCTGAGATACAGCTGATGCCTGAGGAACTGGAGGATGGGTTAACTACAGGCTCCATTCTATGGATGGAAGTAAAGGGCCTGGAAAATCATGTGGATGCACCTAAGGTTATGGTTGCATATTTAACACATATCTTTATTATTGTGTGTGTGCGTTGTGGGGTGGTGCACAGGGCATACAGTAGTCATGTGGCTCTTTTGGGTTTTGGTAATTGTGAATGTGCAAGCCGCTGAGTGAGTACCTCTGAGTAAGGTATATGATTCATTGAACAATAAAACAACTTATATAAAACTAGCCTGCTACCCGTGCTTTGCTACGATATTTAAGTTCCGCATATCCAGTTATAATACTGATGATGTGAAATCTGAAATGTGACATTTGTTGTAGGAATTCTAACAGAGAAGATTGTAGTGTAAGAAATGAAGTGAGACATACGTCCTTTTTTTCTGTACTGAAGGACCTCTCTCTAGACCACATTGGTGGTTCTGCCCTCAGGTGCTAGGATCACCAGGCTGCTTGGTGAGCTCACTCTGGAGCAGGCCACATAGAACTGTCCATTTAAGAAGCAGTGGTCTGTTAAGTCAACTCCTGCTACCTTCCATGAAAGTGATGGCCTCTCTACTTGTGCTCCTGGATTGTTTTACTCATATGGAGATCTTGCTGATCACCTCAGGGTGATCTTGCTGGTACTTGGCCTGTGCATCTCAGTACACTGTAGGACTACTATGTGCAAATGTCTTTGCTGCATTCCTAAGTTGCCTCCTCCTTGTAGCACTTCCCAGGAGCTTTCTTGGGGGCAGTAAGAGGTGAGAGGTGTGAGGGGGAGTTGGTGTGAGGGAGTGATGATGTGGTGGACATTTCTTCAGGTTCATGAGGGAGGCACACATCGAAATGGCTCCTAGAAATGTCCTTTACTATCTCCCCATAAACATTAATACCCTGGCCCTGCTCCTACACCTGACAGACACCAGCCTGTCTGGTGCTGGGGGGGGGATTGTATTTAAAGGCATCAGGGATGCTGGGCCAGCAGCAGCAGTGCTAAGGCTGAGCAAACCTCCCTGGCAGCTGAAGGCATCCAACTTCCTCTCCTACACCTGACAGGCAGCTGCCTGGCCAGTGTAGGAGAGGAGGGGGGGAGTAATAGAAGCCACTGTGGAGGTGGGGCTGTACCTGACAGACAACTGCCCGTTAGGTGTAGGAGGTAGGGGGAGTGTGTTGGAAGCCTCCTCTTCTACACCTGACAGGCAGCTGCCTGTCCAGTGTAGGAGGGGGAGGGAGGGGGAGTATTAGGAGCCACTATGGAAGTGGGGCTGCACCTGACAGACAACTGCCTGTTAGGTGTAGGAGGTTGGGGGAGTGTGTTGGAAGCCATTCCACCTCCTCTCCTACACCTGACAGGCAGCTGCCTGTCCAGTGTAGAAGGGGGATGGGGGGAGGAGTATTAGAAGTCACTGTGAAGGTGGGACTGCACCTGACAGACAACTGCCTGTTAGGCATAGGAGGTGGGGGGAGTGTGTTGGAAGCCATCAGAGAGGCTTGACCAGCAGCTTTGCTTCACCTCACAGGTGGTTGTTGGCCACTCCTGATTTCATCAACTATCATTAGCTCTCTGCAGTCTCCTGTAAATGTTGTGGGTTTTTTACCTCAGAACACTGAGCTCTGCAAATGACCAATCAGAGAGTGGGGGGTGCAGAGAGGCAGCTGCCTGGCAGCTGCCTAGGAATCAATGGGGGAGCACATTTCCCCCCTTTTCACCCACTAAAGGGTCGAATTCATAAAAATGCCTTCTTAGCGAGCACCTACGCCATGGCAGGAGCGCTCTCCCTGAATTTGGTGTCTCTAGGTCCAGTGGTTTGGCCTGGGCATTGATTTTACGGTGAGGGGACTTTCTTTTATATATATACATAGATGAGTCTTCCAAAAATGGCCAGTTTTTCTAATGTACTATGCCAGAAGTTGTACAGTACAGTTGGAAAAGACACAGTACAGCAGCACGGATGTTTTACATACCTCAATAAGAGACCTCCGGTTTAACCTACAGTGCCTTCAGTTTCATGGTGGAAGAAAAGCAGGATAAGAATGTGATACTTCTGCCCGTACAGTTCCACAATAGGTAATGTGACACCAGTACTGTTGGTAGATGTACGATCACAGGGGTATAGGTCATGGGCACAGATAAATGTGTATTATTATTTATTTTAGCCACAGGATCAAATTGCAATACAACAGAGTCATAAACAAATGCAAAGAAGAGGATTACTCTCTCAGCTGAAGAGCTGTCGATGGCTGTTATCACTAACTGTAACAACACTTTTGTGGTTTTTTTAGTATTGGAAGAAGTGCGGCAAACTGTTTTCCCCAGCTATGGAGCAGCATCAAACCAGCAAGCTCTTCATACATCAGAATGGGTACGTAGTATTTCACCTGCCAGTATTCTTTGCTTTCCTATAAAAGTCAGCATGCTGGTCCAGAGCCCCTTGCATACTCCAGTGCATGCACAAAGGTCCTGTACAGATTATTTCCTACACATTTAATTGAAGGCTCTTGTCGCTATAGAGATAGTACCTTCCATTGAAATGTACTGGCAAGTGTTTGTGTGCAGCAAGCATCACATCACATATGTCATATTAGGGGGGAGGCATTTTCTCTGATGGATTAGTAGTGGTTTTCTTTTTGCAAATGAAATTTATACTGTTTCTCAAGAACAAAATAGATGTGGTGGCGGAAGACCTGTGTCTCAGTATCAGATTGATGGTCATTTCTCGTAAAGCAGTGGTGGGGGGTAATATTAAAGCATAGGCAGGAGTGGAGCGGCAATATTTTCACTAATCCATAATTTGTCTCCCAAAACTGCTCTGCCCCAGATATTTTTCTCTCAGTGGCTCTCCAAGATCTGATTTAACTCATACTAGAGAAACTACCTAGGAAGAAACAGTTTGGGGGAAGAAGCAAAGTGGTTTAATACCCATTTCCACCT
>NW_015165234.1:3606853-3682207 GCF_001447785.1 Gekko japonicus
GAGGATTGGCTACATTAGGGGTGTGTTGCCTAATATGCAGAGGAGTTCCTGCTACAAAAAGAGCCCTGGAAATAAAGAAAATTGCAGACAGATAAAAACATATGTATTTCAGATGGCATTTGGAAATTGAAACTGTGATCCACACACATCATTGATTCGAATGACCTTCACCCTGGACTGTTTTCTACCAATTTTTTAGTTTTTTAATGACATTGCATGTGCTGTTTTAACGATAAGAAAACTTATAATGATTTTATAATTTTGGCTTTTGCTTACCATTTTGAACTTTTTAATGAAAAGCGGTAGATTATTTTCGCTAATAAATGAAAAACATTTAAACAGGTACTATAAAGTACTAATACCAGAGGCTAGGGATAGTGAATCCTCAGAAAAGGCTAAACTTTAGGCAGTTTTTTTTGTAATAGAAAAAGGAAAACAAAAGAATACTACTGACTTGGTAACTATGAATCATTAATATTTAGTTAAGGCAAACAGCCTTTGTTATTTTTGTAATCTCTGGTAGTCTATGCTAAACTCTGTACTGAATAAAGATCCTTCTTATTTCTAATTGTCTCTGGTGTTGTAACTTAAACTCCAAGGCTAAATCTTGTGCCTAACCCTGACCACATATGCTACCTTGGTAAGAGTAAAAGTGTGCATCTCTGGATTGAGTTGCTAATGTGTTCTGTCCCAGATGCCAACTAAGGGTTTGGAATCTCTTCCCTTAGGAGAAGCAAGGACTAGTGAAAAGAGGTTCTAGTGGCAAATTGTCTGGAAACCAGCGAGGGTATAGACCATCTCGTGGTTTGTTGTTTAATGTACTGAAAAGTACAGGATTCCCTCTCATCCCTGGACTGGCCTGAGTGGGCTAATCCTGTACAAGAGCATATTGCAAAAAACATAAAGACCAACAATAAAAATTCTTTCAAATACATTAGTAGCAGAAAACCAGCCAGGGAGGCAGTGGGGCTCTTGGATGACCACAAGGTAAAAGGATTACTAAATAATGATAGGGAAGTGGTAGAGAAGCTGAATGAATTTTTTTGCTTCTGTTTTCACTGTGGAAGATGGGTGGTGCTTGCCCACTCCAGAACCACCAATTTCAGGATGGGTGTCGAAAGACCTGAGTTGGATTGAGTAATGAGAGAGGAGGTCCTATGACTGATAGATAAATTAAAAACTGATGAATCACCTGGCCCAGATGGCGTATATCCAAGAGTTCTGAAAGAACTCAAATGTGTACTTGTGGATCTCCTGACAAAAATATGCAATCTATCATTAAAATCTGGCTCCATTCCCAAGAACTGGAAGGTAGCTAATGTAATCCTCATCTTTAAAAATGGTTCCAGAGGAGATCCAGGAAATTACAGGCCAGTCAGTATAACATCGATACCAGGTAAGTTGGTGGAATCCATTATCAAAGATAGAATTAGCAGGCACACTGATGAACAAAAGCTATTGAGGAAGAATCAGAGGGGATTCTGTAAGGGAAGATCTTGTCTCACTAACCTTTCTTTGAGGGGGTGAACAAACATAGTGACAAGGGTGACCCAGTAGATGTTGTTTACCTAAACTTCCAGAAAGCTTTTGATAAAGTTCCTCATCAAAGGCTCCTAAATAAACAGTCATGGGATAAGAAGACAAGTCGTCTTGTGGATAAAAAAACCCTGGTTAATTAGCAGGAAACGGAGAGTGAGTATAAATGGGCAATTTTCACACTGGAAGGTGGTAAACAGTGGAGTACTACAAGGCTTGGTACCAGATCCGGTGCTTTTTAACATGTTCATTAATGACTTGGAGTTGGGAATAAGCAGTGAAGTGGCTAAGTTTGCATATTATACTAAGTTGTTCAGGGTGGCAAGAACTAGGGAGGACTGTGAGGCTGGGCAAGTGGGAGTCAGTGTGGCAATTGAGGTTCAACATGGGCAAGTGCAAAGCACATTGGAGCCAAAAATCCTAACTATAAATAGACATTGATGGGGTCTGAACTGGTGGTCACTGACCAGGAGAGAGATTTTGGAGTCATGATAGAGAAGGCAAATGCTATGCTGGGGATTATTAGGAAAGGGACTGAAAACAAATCAGCCAGTATCATAATGCCCCTGTATAAATTTATGATGCACCCTCATTTAGGATATTGTGTACAGTTCTGGTCACTGCACCTCAAAAAAGATATAGCATTGGAAAAGGTGCAGAAAAGGGCAACCAAAATGATTAAGGGGATGGAACACTGTATCTATGATGAAAGGTTAAGGTTCTTTAGCTTGTAGAAATGACGATTTGAGGGGTGACATGACAGAGGTTTAAAAATTATGGATGGGATAGAGAAGGTAGAGAAAGATGTACTTTTCTCCTTTTCTCACAAAACTTGTGAGTACTCAACGAAATTGATGAGCAGTAGGGAGTCTGGGGCTTCCGGTCGAGCTAAGATGGAGGACTAACGCACTTCACGATCGTGTGAAGTGAGCGACAGCTGCTTTTGACAGTTTGGGCAGTTTCTAGCCCAACGCATCGCTCCCCAGCGAGGGGGGGGGACAAGCAGGCAGCCGAGCCTAAGAGGGAGTGTGAGGTTGGCGTGATTTAGCTTCGGAAGAAGCTGAAACAGGCTTTGATCTCCTCCCACGAAGAAGGCAAATGCTAAGCAACTCTCCAGCAGCTGATCGAGCCGGATTACCGGCATAAATCCTTCAACAGCCGACCTCTTGATGAAGGGGCAACAACAGTGAGTGAAAAGAAGCAATGCGAAACCCGTTCTGATCGCGCTAGATAACAATAAACGTACCGCTTACCTGAACTAAGATAAGATGCAAGTTGAAACAAGCGGTTGAGCGGATATAGAATAAACATTCCCAGAAACTTGATTCCGGAAAAGAAAATAGTTGATTGAAGGCTACAAAACTGCAAAAAACTATATTGTTTAACATTCCTGTGGTAAGGATCGAGATGTGCGCGCAGCTGAGAAATCGAAACTGACGAAATACATTGCGGGAAGAATAGGTCGGTGTAACCACAAAAGAGTGCCGAGTGGGTTGAAGAGGAAGAGGAAACCCTGGACGGGCTGTAATTAACAGGAAGTAACTCGGACTCTATAAGGCGCAGGACCGGATGTGAGTACATGCGAGCAGACGGGACCTGCAGAAATGGCAAACTGACCTACTCTATACCGGATTACCATAGAGAAGTTGCGCCCGACATTTTGAGGAGGACTTCAATTTAATTTGCTGTTTAAACGTTTATCAGAGGGTCTGTAAAAGCGAAAACAGATGGAACTGGCTGACCTGCAGGTTATCTTCTAGAAGAGACTGTTTGTCTGTGAATTTGAGCACTGCAGTGAAAATCGCCAAAACGGAGACCAGAAGGGGAAAGAAAAGAGCTGACTCAGACCCTGACATTAAACCAGTTGTGAGATCAAGGACAAGCTCTACATCAACCCCCAAAATGTCAAAAGAGAGGGAGAAGGAGAGGAAAGAGATGCAGACTGCCATGGAAGCGATGGAGAAAAGGATGATGGATGCGATACAAGCCATGGGGGAGCAGATTGAAAAAAGAATGGGAGCTCAGATTGTTAAACAACTGGAAGAACAGATGGAAAAACAACTGGAGGCACAAATGGCAAAGCAAACTCAGATCCATTTGAAACAACTTGAGGAAGTCCAAGAGAAAAACATAACAGCAATAAAGGAATTGGTTACTTCAGAAATAACTTCAATCAAGCAAGAGATAGAAGGAGTCAAAAAAGAAATACAGGATAATGCAACCAAAACTACAGAAACGGAAGAGAAGATGCAACAAATGGAGGAGAAACAGGATTCTTTGACTCAACAACTTAGAAGATCTGAAACAATGATGGAGTTCAGAAGGATGCAAACTCATCTGAGATTTAGAGGTATCAAAGAGAAAGAAAATGAAAATATAAGAGAGGAGATGATGAAGGCGATAACTCTATTCTTGGGCGAAGATGAAGGATCAATGGAATCAGACTTTGATTTAATTTATAGAGTGAACTCCAGAATTGCGGAAAAGAAAAATTTACCACGAGATGTAATTGTACAATTTGTGACAAGAACAACAACAGAAGACATCTTTAAGAAACAATTCACCGTCCCGTTTGAAATGGAAGGAAACAAAATTATGGTCATGAGAGAGCTCCCAAGAGCAATACTTCAGGACAGAAAAAGGTATAAACCTTTGGCTGACAAACTGAAGGCGTTGAACATCAGATATAGATGGGAAATTCCGCAAGGTTTATCCTTCACATACAAAGGAGGGAGGATTCTGATCAGATCGGTGACGGATTTTTACAAATTCAAAGCGGACAATTTAGATGACTTTGGAGAACTTTAAATTAAAACGCATAATGGATTACAAATTGTTGTCATGGAATGTGAATGGATTAAATTCACCAAACAAGAGGAAAAGAATCAATTATTGGATACAAAAACAAAATTGTAATGTGATATGCTTGCAAGAAACTCATATCAGAAAACAAGATGTTAAATATTTAAAAAATGTTAAATTAGGATTGGAATTTTGTTCTTCGGCCCTAAACAAGAAGAAAGGAGTGGTGACATATGTGAAAAATCACTTGCAACCTAAAGAAATTTTTAACGACTTGGAAGGGAGATATGTGGGTGTGGAAGTTATGATCCAACAAAAAAAGACACTGGTGATCAATTTATATGCACCCAATGGAGCAAAGGAGAAATTTTTTAAGGACTTAAATGAGCACCTACAAAAACAAACTTATGACCAAGTCATTATGGCTGGAGACTTTAATGGAACTATAGACCGCTTGGACAGAAAACCACAAAAAGGCAACGAAAATAGTGGAAAATTGCCAAGGAACTTTTTTGAAATAGTCAAACAGGAAAAATTAGAAGATGTTTGGCGGAAATGGAACCCGACACAGAAAGACTTTACATTTTATTCCAATAGACATTGTTCTTTTTCCAGAATTGATATGATTTGGATGTCAGAAGAATTGTCAATGAAAACACATAAAATTGAAATTTTGCCCAGATGTAATTCAGACCACAACCCTGTTGTGTGGAGCTCTATAGAAAGGAACAAATCCTTCCTTTGGAGAATAAATGAAGATTTGTTGGATAAAAAAGCTGTAGTAGAATTGCTAAAGGAAGAAACAAAACAATTTTTTAAAGAAAATTTAAACAAAGAGACCCCGATACAGGTTGTGTGGGATGCCTACAAAGCCGTGATGAGAGGAATCCTCATCTCGCAAAATGTGAAGCAAAAAAAGGAAAAATTTCAAAAACAAGCAGAAGTGTTGGAAAAAATAGCCCAAAAAGAAAAAGAATTAAAAAAGAAACCTGGGAAAAAGAAAATCATCAAAGAATTGCAGTTGCTAAGAGAGCAACTGAATGAAACTTTGAACCATGAACTCTATTGGAATTTAAAGAAGTTACAGCAAAAATCTTTCGAAGGGGCAAATAGACCGGGAAAATATTTAGCTTGGCAACTTAAAACTAGAAAAGAAAGAAGAATGATAACCAAAATTATAGAAGATGGAAAGGAATTCGTTGACCCTAATGGTATAAAGAGAAGTTTCTTCAAGTATTATGCCAAATTATTCCAAGCAACTAGAACTGATCTTGAGAAGATTAGAACATATCTGGAAGAAAGTCCACTATCTAAAATAAGCAGTGAATTTAAGGATTTATTAAATGGTCGAATTCAAAAAGAAGAAGTGACGAAGGCGATTGAAGAATCGAAGTTGGGAAAGGCGCCAGGGCCGGACGGATTTACAGCAAAGTTTTATAAAAAAATGAAAGAGGAAATTCTTCCGGCCATGGAAGCTTTATCCAACGAAATAAGAGAGAACAAAAAGGTGCCAGATTCATGGAAAGAGGCAATTATTTCACTGATACCAAAGGAAGGACAAGATCTAACAAATGTGAAGAACTACAGGCCAATCTCTCTTCTAAACAATGACTACAAAATCTTTGCAAAAATTATTGCAGAAAGGGTGAAAAACTATTTACAAACAGTGATTTCGGAAGACCAAGCTGGTTTTTTACCAAAAAGACAGATTCGTGATAATGTAAGAATAGTAATGGATGCAATTGAATATTATGAGAAGCACCCAGAAAAAGAAGTAGCTTTATTATTTGTTGATGCAGAAAAGGCATTTGACAATCTTAACTGGAATTTTATGCTACAAATGATGGAAAAAATAGAAACGGGACAACAATTTAGAAACTGTATTGAAGCTATCTATTTTGAACAAACTGCAAAATTGAATGTGAATAAGGAAGTGACAGATAACTTCAAGGTACAAAAAGGTACAAGACAGGGTTGTCCTTTGTCACCGCTATTATTCATATGGGTACTGGAAGTATTGTTACAAAAAATACAGCAAGACCAAGAGATAAAGGGATTGACACATAAAGGATTTAAATACAAGTATCGAGCATTTGCAGACGATGTTATGTTTATTGTGGAAAACCCGATTGAAGAGTTACCATTACTATTCCAAAAGATAAAAGATTTTGGAGAATTGGCTGGATTCTATGTGAACAAAAATAAAACGAAGCTTATTTGTAAGAACATGACGAAACAAAAACAAGTGGAACTACAAGACCTGGTACAATGTGAAGTAGTAAAAAAACCGAAATATTTAGGCATTGAGTTAACGGCGAGAAATATAGACTTATACAAGAATAACTATGAAAAATTATGGACCAAGTTAACTCAAGACTTTAAGAAATGGGATAAAATGAACTTATCATTGATGGGAAGAATATCAGTTATCAAAATGAATGTCTTACCACGTTTGATGTTCCTGTTCCAAACAATACCAATACTTCACAAGACGGATATGCTACTTAAATGGCAACAAGAACTATCAAAGTTTGTTTGGGCAGGCAAGAAACCGAGAATTAAGATGAAAATACTCTGTGATGCCAAAGAAAGAGGAGGATTACAGCTACCAAATCTTAGACTCTATTATGAAGCGGTCTGTCTAACCTGGATGGAACAATGGGTGAAATTGGAGAATGATAAGCTATTGGGGCTAGAAGGCCATGATTGTAGGTTTGGTTGGCATGCATATTTGTGGTATGATAAGACAAAAATGGATAGCTTTTTTAAGCTTCATGTGGTGAGAAAAGCATTATTTGTGGTATGGCTGAGATATAAAAAATATTTCAGTGATGTAAGACCATTATGGATTGTACCGGTAGAAGTGTTAAAATCTTACTCA
Source organism: Gekko japonicus (assembly GCF_001447785.1). Classification (NCBI taxonomy): domain Eukaryota; kingdom Metazoa; phylum Chordata; class Lepidosauria; order Squamata; family Gekkonidae; genus Gekko; species Gekko japonicus. The sequence goes on from NW_015165234.1 coordinate 3,614,073, forward strand.
AGACAGAGAGGTAAGGACTGGTTGCCATATAAAGACTTAATTAAAAAAGAGGGAACAGAATGGGTAATGAAAAAGCAGAATGAAATTCAATATGATTATGAATGGTTGAAATACATGCAGATTTATGATCTTTTTAGATCAGACAAAAAAAATTATGGTTTTAGAGAGGAAAAAAATGAAATGGAAAATGTTTGGGAAAGTAAAGGGGGAAAAAATATCTCTAAAATGTATAAAGTGTTGTTAAAATGGTTTACTGAAGATGAAACTGTGAAAGAGCAAATGATAAAATGGGCAATAAATATGAATAAGGAAGTGTCTATTGAAACTTGGGAATATTTGTGGAAAAATTCTATTAAGATATCGCCTTGTACCAATGTCAAAGAGAATTGTTATAAAATGATGTATAGGTGGTACATGACTCCGAAGAAAATTGCAAATATGAACCAGACTATGTCAAATAAATGTTGGAAATGTAAGACCCATGAGGGCTCATTTTACCATATGTGGTGGACTTGTGAGAAAGCTGTAGACTTTTGGACAAAAGTCCACAGGGAAATACAAAAAATATTGAAATGCTCTTTCAAAAAAGCACCAGAAATTCTGCTTTTGGGACTGAAAATGGAAGAAGTCAATACGACTAAAAAGACTTTACTCTGGTATTTAATAACAACAGCGAGAATGATATATGCACAATTTTGGAAAACAGAGAAAATACCAGAGATAGAAGACTGGATACAAAAAGTTCTGTTCATGGCTGAAATGGATAAAATTACAAAAAAACTGAACAACGATGAAGACGACGTTTTTTTTCAAGAATGGAGTGACTTTAAAATATATCTGGAAAAGAACTGGGATGTGAAACAAAACTTAATATGTTTAGATCAATATTAAGTCAAATGAAGTTATCTTGAGATTGTAATGATAAGAAAAATGATATAATTGATGTAAAGTAATGTGAAATGGGGGGGAAGCATTGCGGGAAGCCACGGAAGGGAGGGGAGGAGATGGGAATGGGGTAAACAATGGAAAAATGAAATGGTTTAATTTAAATGTTGTATTCCTATGGAAAAAAATAAAAAATTTTGTTTACCGAAATTGATGAGCAGTAGGCTTAGAACAGATAAAAGGAAGTACTTCTTCACCCAAAGAATAATTAACATGTGGAATTCACTGCTGCAGGAAATGGCAATAGCTATGAGCATAGACAGCTTCAAGAGGGGATTGGGTAAATATATGAAGCAGAGGTCCATGAGTGGCTATTAGCCAGAAGGTATAGATGGAACACTATGTCTGGGGTAGTGATGCTCTGTATTCTGGGTGTTTGGGGTGTAACAATGAGAGGGCATTTGGAGTTCTGGCCCCACTGGTGGACCTCCTGATGACACCTGGGTGTTGACCACTGTGTGACACAAAGTGTTGGACTGGATGGGCCATCGGCCTGATCCAACATGGCTTCTCGTATGTTCTTAACATAATGTTGGATATTTAGCAGAGTAAATGAAGCACAGCAGAATAATGCAGCACACATATGTGTTTAACTTCTAAGAAAAAGGTTTTCTTCAAAATTAGGGAAAGGATTATATGGAAAGAAAATAACAGTCTAACTAACTCATCTTTCAAGTTCTGGTCTACTCCATCATGTTTCTTTGTTCCCTCTGACCATAAGAAGGAAGGAATGGCAGTTTACCCCCAAAAGCTCCACCCCTTCTATACTTGCAGAATAGTACAAATTATCTCCAAAATACTGATTAGCCAATAGTCAATCTTAAGGTCACGTCATTAAGAATAAAACCTCCCCCTTTTTGGTGGGAAGAGTCTACCCTACATCTGATTGGTTCTATGCTAAGCTTGCTATTATTAGCTTACAGAAAACTTCAGCTTAACCCTTTCATGACTGATATTTGCAAAACCCAACGCATAATTTACAAGAATATAAATTAGAACACATACTTCTTGATAAATTCCACATTAGCATGCAAGAGTTGATTAAAGAAAAATTAAATATATTGTGCCAAAGAATCTCATGGTAATTAATAGTTCAATCCTAAACAGAGTTGCACCTTGCTAAGGTCACTGACTTCAAATCTGTAACTCTGTTTACAACTGCTTTGAAAGTCCTCCACTGATAAACCTCTGGAGTGAACTTCCCCTCAAACTATCCTGGGTTTTTTGTATGCATTGAATACACAACACAGATTAATCAGGTATTGGGGTGGGCTAAATTTGTGGCATTTGAAAGTACATGACTGTCATTTTAATCTTAATTATTTAAGATGATTAATGGCTAGTTAATTATTCAGGTTAAAAGTAGGTCATATGTGGTGCTTTGTTCATAGATGACATGGCCTGTTTCCCTACAATACCTCCAGTTGCTAATTAATCCCTCACAAGAGCATATTCACATAAACATACAATGCCCGGATAATTAGCAACTGGTGTAAATTACTTTACACATCAACAAGCCCTAATTAGGAAGGAAGTGGAGAGGGGAAAGAAAGAGTAAGGTTTTGTCTAGGCTTAGACAAACTAATTTGTTACCTCCAGTGTATATTAGAGAGTGGTGAGGGATTCTTAAATCTCTACATTTCACCCTTCGCCTAATACATTTTATAAAATTAGTCCATCCTTTCATACAACTGATTGGATTTCTTAACAGTGTAAAAAGATTTCAGTTCTTAGTACCTACTTATAAGGGGGGAAAGTGTACAGTTCTTTGTACAAAGAAGTTTCACATAATATATATTAAATACAATTACATTTAATGGGTTGAATTCTACAAAGCCAATGCAGGCAGAAATATTGGAGGCAACCATTCCTTCAACCAGAATCTATTACTAGAATTTCAGCCTAAAACTACTTTAACCTTAAGCACTGAGTATTTAAAAACTTTGAAATTTAAAATGAAGTCATATTACTGAAATAGTCTTGCAAAGGGTGGGGGGGAGACCCCATCCATCAATCTTCTTGACCCAGTTGGCTTGCTCTTCCCTCAGACTCCATCAGTGGCTATCCTGAAGAAGAACAGAGAACTTCCTTTGCCCTGCCTGAACCCATAGCTGCCCATCCCTGCATTAGCAGAGAGCAATTCTGCAAAAATAAGAGTAAGACATAGTGAGGTCTGTCCGTGACGTGAACCTGTGTGTGTATGTGAGAGTAAGACACAGTGAGGTCTGTCTGTGAACCTGTGTGTATATGTGTGTTAAGTGCTATCAAGCTGCTTCCAATTTATGGTGACCCTATGAATTAATGACTTCCAAAATGTCCGATTGTTAAGAGACTTGCTCAGGTTTCGCAAACTGAGGGCTGTGATTTTGTTGATTGAGTCAATCCATCTCATGTTAGGTCTTCCTCTTTTTCTGGTGCCTTCAACTTTTTCTACCATCATTGTCTTTCCCAGGGAGTCTGGTCTCATGATGTGACCAAAGTACAATAGCCTCAGTTTAGTCATTTTAGCTTCTAGGGAGAGTTCAAGCTTGAATTCATCTAGAATCCACTCACTTGTCTTTTCGGAGGTCCACAGTATCCGTAAAAATCTCCTCCAACACCACATTTCAAATGAAGCAACTTTCTCCCTGTCAGCTTTCTTCATTTCCCAAATTTCACACACATACATAGTAATAGGGAACACTATTTATTTATTATATTTATACCCCGCCCATCCTGCGAACAATATGGTATGAATTATCTTGATCTTGGTCCCCAACTACACATACTTACATTTAAGAATCTTTTCTAGCTCCTTCATGGCTACCCTGAAGGACAGTGTTTGCCACAATAATACAACATCTAATTGAACATGGACATGGACTGGTACCAGAGCTTACAATAAACTCAGATACCAACTTTACTGCCACATACTCCCAAGACAACACAATCACTGGACCTAACAACATCAACTACACCATCTCAGGCTTATTCACTTGCTCATCTTCTAACACTGTATATGCCATTAAATGCCAACAATGTCATTCAGTTTTCTACATAGGGCAAACATGTCAAACCCTATGCCAAAGGATAAATGGACACAAATCTGACATTAAGAACCACAAAACTGAGAAACCTGTAGGAGAAGATTTCAACTTCCCAGGGCACTCAATGGGGTACCTCAAAGAAGCTGTTTGGCTACAAAGGAATTTCAGAAACAGACTGGAACAGGAGATTGCTGAATTACAGGACAAAACTCAGGACAAAACAATCAGATGTTGTTGCACACCCATTTCTGTTAAAACCAACCATAACTTTTCATGATCCACACAGTTAAAAGCTTTGCTGTAATTAATGAAACACAAGCTGATTTTTTTTTCTGAAATTCACCCGTATGCTCCAGTAACCAATGTAAATTTGCAATATGATCTCTAGTGCCTCTTTCTTTTATGAATCCAGCTTGAACATTTGGCATTTCATGATCCATATATGGTAACAGTCCTTGTTGTAAGATTTTGAGTATCACTTTAGTTGCATGAGAAATTAATGTGATGGTCTGATAGTTACTGCAGTCTTTGATGACTCCTTTGTCAGAATTGGAATGTAGATTGAGCATTTTGTTTTCCATATTCGTTGGCATACTCTTGTCAAGATTTTGATGAACTTCATTTCTGTGACTTGGATTTGTTCTATTGATACCCCATCTACTCCTGGTGATTTATTTCTCCCAATTGTTCTCAGTGCAGCTTTCACTTCACTTTCAAAAACTGTTAGGTTCTTCTTCAGAAGACTCTTCTTTGAAGGAATCTGTCATCCTTTAATCTCTTTTATATAGTTCTTCAGTGTATTGTTCCCATTTTTATTTTATCATGTTCAGTCAATGTATTTTTATATTGATCTTTCAGCATACCAAACTGTGCTTTAAGTTTCCCTTTGATTTCTTGGATCTTTTTTCTCTCTCTTCCTATCTCTTTTTATTGGTTTTTATAATAGTTCTCTTTGCCTCTCTGTACAATCACTGGAATGCTGCATTTAGACGTCTGATTATATTTTTGTCACCTTTTACTTTTGTTTCTTGCCCGTCTTTAGCAATTTAAAATTTTTCATCAATCATCCATTGAGGATTTTCATATCTTTTGGCTACAAGAATAGTCTTTGTGCATTCTTCCTTGATAATATCTCTGTTCAACCCATAGTTCTTCTGGTTCATGTTTACTTGAACTTAGCAATGAAAATCTGTTCTTTACATGGTCTTAAATTTTTCAGGAATGTTGTTTTGATTGTATTTTTGCACTATGAACATTTGGTGTTTTTCTTCAGCTTTATTCTATTTTTTCATATTAGCTGTTCATGATCTGTACCAGAATCAGCACCTGGCCTTGGTTTAGCTGAAAGAATACAGCGGCCGGAAGCAGGGGGCGGGGCTTCGTCATGTGCCCCGCCCCCCTGCACCTCACCTGGGGGAACTGTGTTCCCCCGCGTTCCCCCCCAAAATGACCTCTGGTGCCATCCATGAACCTGCCTTCACTAGTTTGTATGTTTAGTAGTTGTTTAAATACATTAGAACATAGGAAGAGCCATGCTGGATAGACCAAATGCACATCAAGTCCAGCATTCTGTTCACACAGGTGCTAATTAGATGCCTCTAGGAAGCCCACAAGCAATATGTCTGCAACAGTATCCTACTGTCCGTGCTTCCCAGCAATTGCCCCTGGTACTAGAGGGAATAGATATCCATCACAACCAATAGTCATTGTGACTAGTAGCCATGGAAGCAGTTTTATTCTCTGTTCCTTTTCTAATTATGGCAAGCATGGAATTTGCCTTTTTTATAGAAGCTGCACACTGGGTTAACATTTTCACAGAGCAATCCATTGCCACCCCAAGATCCCTTTCTTGGTCTGTCATTGTCAGCTCAGATCCCATCAGTGTGTATGTGAAGTTGCTAGCTTCCTTTTTCTTTGTTAGCCCCATGGGTTTTTTATTTTGAAAAGAGAAAGCTGGAATATAATTTAAGAAATAAATATAACAGGTAGGGCAAAATTATGCCTGGAAGCAACAATAATTTGAATATTGGGATCTGGCAAGGGGACAGAGAGAGTGAGTGCTTAGGGCATCAGAACAAGAGGACAAATTACTGTGTTATTGTAAATCCAGTAAAACTGGGTTTTTCAATATGTAACATACACAGCCTTTGCTGTTAACATCTTGCCCAGGCTGAGCAACACATTGCTCAAACCATCTCTGGAACATCATATCTCTAGCAGCCACATATGTGCATATAAAAAAATGCATGGGGACACACAGGGCTAAGATAGAGATTAATGTAGGTTTGCAGAATTTTTAAAAATAATTAAACTAGGGGATTAATCCCCCTCCCCCTGGGACTTCAGGCATTGGAGGGGCATTTTGTCAACAGTCAGTGTTGCAGTTAAGTCTGGCTATAGATCTGTGGCATCTATGTGACAGGGGCTGACAGCTCTAAGTGACTGAAGAGCTGGCTCTGACCGGTTCTGGCTGGCGTATGCCAGAGCTAATTAGCATGACTCGGCATTGGCCCTGATTGGCCAATGGATGTATAAGTACAATGAGGTGCTGTACAGTTTTTCTTCTTGTGATTATTGGGTGTCTGCGAAGCATTATGTCAGTCTGTGTAATTATTGGTGAAGGCTTTGTAAATAAACTGTAAATAGATTTTACACTAAGCCTTGAAGACTCCAGTCTTTATTGGATACTCTTGCATCTGTGTTCTGTCTGCAGTGGGCTAGCACCGCGCATACCGACACATTTTGGTTACATTAACAAGTGAGGGGGGAAGCAGAATGGGCGTGAATGGCAGAGCTGTGGGGTAACCAGGGGAGGAAGGAGTAGGGTTGCTAGACCCCCCAGTGGAGGCAGGAGTCCCCTACCGCCAGGTCCCACTACCCTACTGCTGCTTAGCTGGCCATTGTCCTGAAAAAGAGGGAGATCCAGCCAACATGCAGCAACATATCTATGTCACTGACCCAGAAGTGATGTTATCACATTGGGGTGATGCTCTGGTATTTGGGCAAAAACTCAGTGGTAGAAGCCAAATCTTCCATAGAGTTTTTGCCCAATACCAGAGCATCTCCCTGATGTGATGATGTCACATGGGCAGTGACATAGGCACACTGCTGCACATTGGCTGGGCCTCCCTCCTGCTCCCAGTAAGCCCCAGCCTCGCCAGTTGCCAGGAGGAAATTGGCAACTCTAGGGAGGAGATTGAGGGCTGATAAAGGTGGAGAACATAAGATAGGAGGTGAGTTTTGGAGTGGAGACAGGAAACAGGCATAGTGAGAGGATGGGAGAAATAGAAACTGCAAGAGAGAGAAGAGGCATACTGTTGTGGGAAGAAAAGACTGGGCAGGTGGATAGAGAGGAAGAAATATTGGCAGAGTGAGTGACTGGGGCTGCTGTGTTAGGAACACTTTCCTAGGAATAAGCCCTGTTTTTTTAAAATGTGAACATTTCTCTGCTCACAATGGCTCTCTAAGGGGGGGAAACAGCATGGGTAGGGAGGAAATGGAACAAGAAGGGATAAATGGGGCCAACAGGGGTGGGAAGGGGAGTCCAAACATGGGATCCTCTGGCTCAGTGTTTTCTGCTCTGAGAGGCACTTGCAGCTCTCCAATTCCTGAAGGGAGAGCTCATTCCCAGCAACTGCTGCCTAAGCTTCTTGTAACTAGAGATGCCAGAGACCGAACCTGATGCATTCTACATGCATACTCAGCTCTTCCCCAGTTCCATAGAACAATGTCAATGAGCAGGCAGCTGCACATATAGATGACTGAGCGAGACCTTTTTTAATGTACATAGTTGTGACAAACTGCGCTTTAAAAGCTCATAAGCAGGCCTGTAACTACATTGGGGCATCTCTGGGCTGGGCCCCCTGACTTACCACCCAGGCCTCCCAGCTTCCCATCCAGCCGGTTCAAAACTTTTAAATTTTAAATTTCTGTAAAGCTTTAAGTTCTCACATGCTGGAAACATATGAACTGGAGTTTTGATTATACCAAGTTACCTCAGAGTTTTATTTGATTCACCTCAGACATTTTACCCGTGATTTCACCTGACCTTTCCCCCTCTATGTTGAATAAAATATTTTATTTTTGAACTTTAAAAAGCCTGTTATGTGCCATTTTCAGGAGTTTAAGTTAAAGAGGTGATTTTGTCTCTTCCCTCAAGTTCCTGGGCTGAGGCAGCATCAAAGTACAGTAAAGTGATAGAATGGGACAGCCATAAACATCCAGAAAAGAAGAAAATAGATAAATGGGCTGCTCAGCCAAGAAGGAAGGGAAAATGGAGGGAAAATCCTGCATGCAAAGAAGGGAAGAGGGCGAGGTCATCATAATAGCCTTCAAGAAACAGTCCACCAATATTTGTTCCCAAGATCCATAATGACATATTTACATAGTTAGTTAGCTTTAGTATATTATTTGCAGTTCCATCCTAAGCCCAGTTACACCCTTCTAAGTCTATTCAGGTCCGTGGACTTAGAAGAGTCTAACTCTGTTTAGTATTGCACTGTTATTCTGCTATCTGTGGGGTGCATGCGTACAGTGTACTCTGCTTTGTTCTTAAAAATTTAACTAACATCCTTTGGTCCGTACCTTATCTACTACTTATTTGTTATTTCACTGACCATTTTAGTTCCATGGAATTTATTTATGACAGACCAAAACTGATGGACAGATATTATAATGTCGAAGGTATTATGCTTTATTTACAGGCAGAGTTTAATCAGAACCATGAATCCCTGTTCTTTAATGATGGCCAGAGAAGAATTGATTTTGTTTTAGTGTATGAAGATGAGAGCAAAAAGGAAAATCGAAAGAGGAGCTTTAATAAAAAACAAAAGGTATGAAGTACTTTCTCTTCTGTTTAGCCATTGATCAAGGCTTGGCTTTGCTGCATGTTTCCAAGCTTCTGTTTTCAGTGATTTTTAGAATCTCTCAGTCAAAATGTCCCACAGCTTCCAAAGGTGTGCTAACTTTTTAAAAAATGTATAAGCTGAGTCATCATTTATATCTTCTCAAATGACACAACTTGCTGTTCTCTTCCTTTGCTCATTCGTTTACTTGGAGTTAAAAGATCTCTTACCTAGCCACTGAGTTGAAAGATACTTGGTTTCTTTTGTTTGGTTTCTTTTAGAAGCACAGGCTGCAAAGCTAAAGATAGTAACAGGAATCTTTACATGTTATACGATATGCATCTTTCTGTTTCTTCTTCCTGTTTTACTTTCCTGAGTTTTAGAACCAATCTACACATTCAGAAGAATCACATGATGTAGAATCACATGATATATATAGACGTGGAAACCACACATCTTCAGAATACACATTCTCCCCTCTCCCTGAGCAAAACCTCTGCGCATGGAAACTTCATGTGGCAGAAAGAAAGCTAGTCAGAACTTTTGTTTACACCCATGTCAGTGCCAAAAATAAGAGCCAAAAAGCCAAGAACACAATCCCTAATGACATATTACAGTATACAGGTGTTTGAGTTCCCAAGAACTCAGGCCAGATATTACAAAAGAAAAAGAGAGGCAAAGCAGGTTTTCCAGGTCATGCTTTTTAGGAACCATGTCATGCCAGCATATGGTGGATTTTCTGGCAGGCAAATACCTAGAACGTGTCTCTCTGACTTGCTTGCTTTCCACAGGCAGGAAGTCTTTGGCATGGGAGATTATTCCCATAGGCTTCCATGTGTAGATTGTGGTCTTTAGCATTTGCTGCTCTTTTTTTTTTTAAGTTATGTAGGCTCCCCATATTCTTTTCTGACAGGGACTCTTGTGCCTTTACTAGCTGTATGTTGGAGAGAAATTGAGTAGGAGCGATCTGCAATAGGTTGAGACTATTATGGCTGAAAAGGCTGTATTTTCAAGCGTTTTTTTAATTCTTCAGGTTGCTCCCATAATTGTTTAGCACTAATTGTATTACATTTGAACAATTTTTTTGTTTTGCTCGATTGTCCCATCAAACATAGCTTGTTATAAAAAGCTGTTATAATTATCCTATTCTCCTTTGCAGGGAAATGGCATGCAGGGAAAACTTAACCCTCCTTCCCCGAGCGCTGCCATCTCAATCCTTATTGAGTCTCCCATACCTGGTTTATAGAGCCAAATAATTCATCTGGATTTCTAATAATGGAACTTCAGTATTCAATGTAGTTTGTTACCTAGTAACCAAATTGGATTTAGTACTAAACTACCAATGGGAAAGTAAACCCTTCAGGGGCCATATAGTTGTAAGACTAATGCAGCTATAACCCTCACAATATATATGAAGAAGATAAAAAACAAATTGTTATAGATTTACTAAGAGAGACAGATTAGAGAACTTCCGGCCTAGCTACACCTGGAAAAGTCTGATTTCTTAAATAAACAGCCTTTTACTGACTCATTCTTGCTAATCAAATAAAGTAATTCAAATTAACTTGACCGTTTGGCAAACTGAGAGATTGTTTGTAAAACCTCCCCCCATCCAGTAGTATACAATCCCATAAAACATCAGTGTCCTTTTATGCTTTGTGTGTGTGTTAAGTGTGATAGAGTTGCTTCCAACTTATGGCGACCCTGTAAAGTAATGACCTCCAAAATATCCTATCATTAACAGTCTTACAAACTGAAAGCCATGGCTCCCTTGATTGAATCAATCTGTCTCATGTTGGGTCTTCCATGTTTCTTGCTGCCTTCAACTTTTTCTCGCATCATTGTCTTTTCCAGTGAGTCTTAATAGCCCTATTACCTGTGTAAAAATGCCCCCCTGAGCGATTCTGTTTTATGGAATGCCAGAAATGTGGGAGTCCTCCTGACCTTCTCAGGCAGGCCATTTCATAAGGTGGGGGGCTGCAACAGATAATACATGTGTACGGACAGTTGTTGATCTCACCCATTTCTTATTCTTTTTATTTTTTCTACTTTATCTATGCTTTTTATCTACTTTATTCTTTTTTTCTACTTTATCTTTATTCTCAAAAGCTCTTAGCTTTTGAGAATAAAGGGTGTATCAGCCCTTTCCACTCATGCTTACTTGGTAAATATGCTATATGTGATCCTCCAATACAGGGGATCACCATTTTGTCTGAAAGGGGCAACACACATGCTTTCAGTCTCAGTATAGACATACCAGGACAAAATGGTGGTCACACATATTTGGGAGGATTGCATTTAGCATACACTTCTGGTACGTAGAGTTGCTGGGCTCCCAGTATATAATCATAACAACTGAGAAGCGCCTCAAATTCATGTTTGTCATCTTGTTAGTCTAATCATAGTTTCCTGGGTGTTGATATAATGCACACATTGTTTTTTGTTTGCACACAGAATATTTTATGAGCACATCTTCACAGCTTGATTTGTGATCCAAAAATGATCTCAGCAAATAAATAAACAAATACAGTATCTCATTCTTTATTTTTGCTGTAAGATCTATGGCTTCTGCTTATATGCATTGCTGTTAAAGAATGTGAATAATCACGTTTACAATTTTTTTAATCAATTCTAACAGCGGAAGAGAGAAGTATATGAGTCTAACTTGATAACCCGTGGTTTGCAGCTGGAAGCAACAAGGTCGGTAAGTGCAATTCTCTTTATGCATTTTAAAAAGTGGAGCTGCTTCTTCTACTTACCTGAAACGGAATTCTGACTCATAAGAACTCTGTGCCACATTGCAAACTACACAGTGTTTTTCCAGAACTGTGGACAAATATATTTCTAGTAGAAATAGTGTAGATATATATTGCTTTTGGCATAGTGTTATCGTCATCTGCTTCTTCCAGCACAGAGACAGTGGAAGGAGCAGGTGCCCAATTTGAGAAGCTCATTCTGTGTCTGCTTCATAGGGTGACTGCACTTTTTCACTAAGATCAGTTGATATGGTTGAGCGTCCATAATACTCCGATGCCTTTTTACCTTCTTTTAAATCTCTGTTGCAAATTGTGCAGTAGCTTATTTATGCATGAGGATCATGCCTGCTTTTTAACATCCTGTAATGTATTGAAACGATTACATGAATCACCTCATAGGACTCCCATGTTAAGCTTCGAGCCAGGCCAGGGCTCCTCTGAGCGAACTTCCTATTGGTCGCTTCGTAACAGCGACCAATCAGAACAATACCATTCCCTAGGAGGGAAAGACTCCCATTGGTCCTTAACTACGCAATCTCATTGGTTGTTAATTGTAAATAGGCGTGGCTACATTAGCCCGGTTATGTTTAAAAGGAGCATAAGCTCCCACTGTTTTCGGTTCTGGTTTCTTATTGAGTTGAGTGCTTGTTCGTTACTTCCAATAAAGCTGAATCACTTGCTGAATCACTCTAAGAGTCCTTTGTTAGCGCGATCTAACAATTGGCGACGAAGGTGGGATGTTAGAGCAGGTAGGCAGCCCTGCGGACATCCACACTTCGGACTCGGAAGAAAGCGGGCAAAGCACAGCAGCCGATCCGGCGGAGGCGCCACCAGCTCCGGTGCCCAAGTCTCCCCCGATGGCTGGAAGCCAGAAGTTCGAGTGCTTCGAACCCTCCTCAGAAGACTGGGACTCCTACCTATCCAGGTTCGAGTTCCATCTGGAGACACACGACATTACAGACGAGGCCAAGAAACGGGCGTGCCTCCTGAGTTCCTGCGGGAAGGGAACCTTCGACATAGCCAGGTCGTTGGTGGCCCCAACTAATATAAAGACTGTCACCTACGCTGACATCACGGAGAAGCTTAAGGCTCACTATTCTCCACAACCGTCGGAGATCGCCTGCCGGCACGCGTTTTACAAGCGGAACCAGGCCGGAGGCGAGACCATCGCAGATTTCGTGGCGGCCCTTCGCAAAGCCGCACGACCATGTAATTTCCACAACGTGGAGGAAGCCCTCAGAGACCGTCTCGTCTGCGGTCTCAAAGATGAAAGGCTGCAACAGAGGCTGTTCGCCCGCACCACCCTGACCTGGGCAGTGGCCTACGAAGAGGCCGTGGCCGCGGAAGCAGCGGAGAAGTCCACGAAGGAGGTCCGCCAGCGGGTGGCAGAGCCCAGTATACACGCTCAACGAGACAGCGAGGGCGAAGACGCGGATGATGACGTCAACGCGGTTCGAGGCAAGCGGACCCCAGCGAAGACTACCAACGTCAAGCCTTGCTCCGGTTGTGGCGGGAAGCACCAGCGCGACTCCTGTTGGGCTCGTGATGTCGACTGCAGAGCGTGTGGACGGCGTGGTCATCTGGCCAGAGTCTGCAGATCAGCAAAGAAGGATCCCTCAACTAACAACCGGTCAGCGCAGAGGGGCACTCCAGTCAGCACCCAAGGCAAGACCCGTTCCTCAGCATCGGAAGCAAGCTGCCAGTTGACGGCGACCTTGTCGAGCGCATCGGCCGTAAATCGCACCAGCAGCCAGGGCAAGATCACCGTGACTCCACTCCTCGACGGCCGACCCTGTACAATGGAGGTGGACTCAGGATCGTCCGTGACGGTGATTTCTGCCGCGTCCTGGCGCCAGTTGTTCCCGAACCGAAGCCGGCGGCGGCTCCAGCCTGCGGGAACCAGAGTGTCCGACTTCCAGGGCAACCGAATTCCCTTGGCCGGACGGGACTCTGTTACTGTTGAGTATAAGGGGAAATGTGTTAAACTGTCATTCCTGATTGCAGAGGGAGACCGGGTTAACCTGCTAGGGTTAGATTGGTTTGAGCCATTGGGCATTGGTATTTCTGGGATTAACAGGATGTCTGAAAATAAATGGGGCATGCTGTACGACCTGTTCCCTGATGTATTTGCCGAAGGGTTGGGGAGGTACAAGGGCCCCCCGGTTGCGTTTGACTTAGATCCGTCAGTCAAACCTATTAGGTTGAAGTATCGGAAAGTACCTGTGTCTCTCAAACATAAGGTGGAAAAAGAGATTGACAAACTAGTTGAGCAAGGGGTTTTAGAGCCAGTACCATACAGCAAATGGGAGACCCCGATCGTAACCCCTGTCAAATCAGATGGGTCCATACGACTATGCGCCGATTACAAATGTACGATTAACAAGGCGCTGCAGCAACATTCGTACCCGGTCCCGGTAATAAGCCACATTTTGGCTTCCCTGGGGGGTGGCAAGATTTTCGCCAAATTTGACCTGGCCCAGGCATACCAGCAGTTGCCTGTCACCCCGGAGGCTGCCGAGGCCCAAACAATTGTAACCCACCAAGGGGCTTTTAAAGTGAACAGGCTGCAATTCGGGGTCAACGTAGCACCTGGGATTTTTCAGGGCCTCATGGAACGTCTACTAAGGGGGGTACCTGGCACAGTGCCCTATTTTGACGACGTGCTGATTGCGGGCGGGTCTGAACAGGAACTACTGGACCGGGTTAAAGAGGTCCTCAGGCGTTTTCAAAATGCCGGTCTCAGAGTTAAGCGCTCAAAATGCACGCTCGGGGTGGAAAGTGTGGACTTCCTGGGGTTTCGCATTGACGCAGAGGGAGTCCACCCCACGGATGAGAAGGTATCTGCAATCCAAAACGCCCCCAGGCCGGTGAGTAAGAAGGAGCTCCAATCCTTTTTAGGACTCCTGAATTTTTATCATGCGTTTTTACCGCATAAGGCATCAGTGGCGGCCCCTTTGCACGCGCTTTTGCACAAGGAGGCAAAATGGAAGTGGGGGCAGGCCGAGGAAAAGGCTTTTGTGGGAGTCAAGGAGCTGCTGACATCTAATGCCGTACTCACGCATTATGATGAACACAAGCTCCTGGTGTTAGCTGCTGACGCTTCACCTTTTGGAGTAGGCGCAGTTTTAAGCCATCTGATGCCTGATGGGAGCGAAGCGCCTATCGCTTTTTATTCTAGATCACTATCTGCGGCAGAGCGGAACTATGCCCAGATAGACAAGGAGGGTCTGGCGTTGGTAGCGGCTGTCAAAAAGTTCCATGATTTTATTTTTGGCAGACGATTTTTGCTGGTCACTGACCACAAGCCGCTACTGGGGATTTTTGCGCCCGATAAGCAATTGCCAAACATCATGTCCCCACGCATGCTTAGATGGGCGATATTTTTGCAGGCTTATGATTTTGACTTAGAGCACCGGCCTGGGAAAGCGATTGGGCATGCGGATGCCCTCAGCCGGTGCCCGGTGCCGGACATTGGCGCAGACCCTGCCCCCGCCTGTGAGGTCTTGGCAATTGAGGAGCTTCCTCGACCCCCGGTATCATCCAGGGACATTGCAGCACACACGGCCAAGGATAGCGTGCTGTCCCGAGTATTAAACTGGGTTTGGAGGGGGTGGCCGGTTGGAAGCGTTGAACCGGAGTTCGGCCCTTACAAAAGCCGTCAAAATGAACTATCCATTTCTAAGGGCTGTGTATTATGGGGGAACAGGGTGGTGGTTCCTGACAAACTCAGGACGAGAGTGTTAGAGTCGCTGCACGAGGGTCACCCCGGTATGGTACACACCAAAGCGTTGGCCAGAGGGTATGTCTGGTGGCCGGGGCTGGACAAAGAGATCGAAGAATGGGTACGAGGGTGTCCCAAATGCCAGCAAGTCAGACCCGATCCCCCACAAGCTACACCCCAAGGCTGGGAGTCATCTGGTAAACCCTGGGCCAGATTGCATATAGATTTTGCTGGCCCTCTCCAAGGGCAAATGTTCCTAATTGTGGTGGACGCTATGTCCAAATGGCTGGAGGTCGTGCATATGAAATCGACCACATCACTTGCTGTGATCCATGCGCTCCGCCGACTTTTTGCCACCCACGGGTTGCCTGACGTCATCGTCAGTGACAACGGGCCTCAATTTGTGTCTGAGGAATTTAGGCTCTTCCTCACGAGTAATGGCATACGCCAAATGACTTCGGCCCCTTTCCATCCGGCATCTAATGGCCAAGCCGAACGGATGGTCAGGACGGCCAAAGAGGCCCTGGGTAAAATGGACGAAGGGGACTGGAGCCAGAGGCTGGGCTCCTTTCTTTTGCTGCAGCACACCACCCCCTGTAGTGCTACAGGCCGTAGTCCGGCCGAATTGTTAATGGGGCGGAGACTCACGACCCGTTTGAACCGAATGCACCCAGACCTCACTGAAGAGCAATCCGAGCGTACCACGGCGCAACCGAAGGTGCGCATGTTTGAAAAAGGGGACAAGGTTTTCGCACGAAATTATGCAAACGGGCACTTATGGCTTCCTGGGGTTATATCCGACTCTGTGGGTACTCGAATGTATGTGGTGCAGTTAGCTGACGGTCGAATATGGCGGCGCCACATAGATCAGTTAAGGAGACGTTGGGCTAGGGACAGCGCTGACTCTCCGACGGCTGAATCCCCTGATGTCGAGTGGACACCCCCAGAGCAGGCGGTGAGTACCGAAAGGCCCGGTACTGTCCCCGAGTCAGGGCAGAACCCTGTGTGCGGGGCTGAAATCCCAGTCGAGTCTGTGCCTGATCCAGGCTGTAGTGAACCCCACTCTGACCCACAACCTTGTCTGCCCATGGAGCCTGCACCGCTCCGCAGGTCCCAGCGTTCGCGGCAAATGCCGACTTATCTGAAGGACTATGAGTGTAAATACTGTTGGAATAACTGATGTACAAAGGTTGATTGCATGTTTGTAAATAATAAAACAATTGGGATGATGGCTTAACTTAGGGGGGAGGAATTGTAATGTATTGAAATGATTACATGAATCACCTCATAGGACTCCCATGTTAAGCTTCGAGCCAGACCAGGGCTCCTCTGAGCGAACTTCCTATTGGTCGCTTCGTAACAGCGACCAATCAGAACAATACCATTCCCTAGGAGGGAAAGACTCCCATTGGTCCTTAACTACGCAATCTCATTGGTTGTTAATTGTAAATAGGCGTGGCTACATTAGCCCGGTTATGTTTAAAAGGAGCATAAGCTCCCACTGTTTTCGGTTCTGGTTTCTTATTGAGTTGAGTGCTTGTTCGTTACTTCCAATAAAGCTGAATCACTTGCTGAATCACTCTAAGAGTCCTTTGTTAGCGCGATCTAACACATCCATCCACTCATTATTGAAGTGCAGCAAGTTCAAGAAAGTGAAAAATGGTCCCTTATCAAAGTGGCCCAATTTATAGCATCTACACCGATTCCACAAATGTTTTATTCTGTGAACAATGAATATCAGCTGCATGTTACCTGTGCTTAATGCACTCTGTACTGATATGAAATCCAGTATAAATCAGGCTTGAGATCCAGTTAAGTCATATTTGTAACCATACCTTGTTACTCTAATGCTGGTTTCATCAATGAACAACATTTGTCATTTGAAAATTTTTCAAAACAACAGTCTTGTTTGGAGAGGTCAGTTTACAAACTCATCAAGTAGTTTTGTTGCTGTTGTTTTACATGACTCTGTAACTTGGCAGTTTTATCATCCTTGAAACAAGACTATAGTTGACTCTTTAACATATGCCTCTGTCCACTGAAATCTTGACTCTTTTTTCCTACTTCAGCCAGGGCTCAGCCTTAAGTCCTGAAACAATTCTGAGTGTGTCCAATTATTAAGCCTTCTGTCACCAAGGAGTCTTCACAAATGGGTCATTCTCAACTAAGATTGAAGAGAAGGGCTTCCATGTCACAAAGCTGCTTCCAATCTTGATTGTTTCCTGGCATCTCCTTACAAAGACTCAAACTAGATGTTGTCTGGGTTCCCCATGTGCCAACTGCAGCTCCAAAATAGCCCACTGGGCCTTACAGTTCAGGAAAACTGTGAGAGGGGGAGGCAGGAGCCCCTCTTTCCTCTACCCTGTGGTCCTGAGCAGAACTGGACCCCCATGGCTCTTTAAAAGGCAATTCCCTGCAGCTCCTGCATTACTGCAGGGAACATGATTTGGGTCAGTAGAACCTGGACTTGACTCATTAAAAGCCATAATGTCTAATTGGAACCTTAAAAATTAATCATTGCCTTTCCAGCATTGACACATGCAGTGGTTCACTATCAGTCTGCCAGTTTATGCCTCTGAGCTCTGCTTCAGGAGTGGAGCAAGGCTTATCGCCCCTACAAGAGAGCATCACAAAGCAGTCATAGAAGCACGGGGACTGTGCAGGCTGAGCAGATAGCAGCACCTGCCATGAGTCGCTGATACTGTGATTCCTGGGCATACTGGAAACTACACATAAACACATGAAGTGTCTTACATTGAAGCAGACTCATTGGTCCATCAAGGGCAGCATTGTCTACTCACACTCTCCAGGGTTTCAAGCAAAGGTCTTTTGCATCACCTCCTCATTGATCCATTTAACTGGGGAAGCTGAGGGTTAATATAAATAAATAACAGCTTCAGTCTCCCTTCGCAGAGGCAATGGCCTTCATGTGCAAGCAGCCTTAGAATCATAGACATAGAATGTTAAAGATGGAAGGGACCTTGCAGGTCATCTAGTCCAACCCCCTGCAGTCTGCAGGAGCATAGCCGAAAGATAGTCCTACAACATACCGAAAAATGGTTGTCCATCCTCCACTTGAAAATGTCCAGCGAAGGAGCATCCACCACCTCCCGAGGCAGTCTGTTCCACTGCTCAACCACTCTTACAGTTAGGAAGTTTCTCCTGATATTTAGCCGGTATCGACTCCCTTGTAATTTCCACCCATTAGATCTAGTCTTGCAATCTGGAGCAAGAGAGAATAGATCTGCGCCATCTTCTACATGACAGCCCTTCAAATATTTGAAGACTGCAATCATGTCCCCTCTAAGCCTTCTCTTTCCCAGGTTAAACATACCCAACTCTTTCAGCCTTTCCTCATAAGACTTGGATTCCAGCCCTCTCACCATCCTGGTTGCCCTCTTCTGGACAGACTCGAGCTTGTCAACATTCTTCCTAAAATGTGGTGCCCAAAACTGGACACAGTACTCCAGGTGAGGCCTGACCATAGCAGAATAGAGCGGAACAACCACCTCCCTTGATCTGGACACAGTGCTTCTGTTAATGCATCCTAAAATTGCATTAGGTTTCTTTGCAGTCACATCGCACTGCAAGCTCATGTTTAGCTTGTGATCAACCATAACAACTAGATCCCTTTCACATGAGCTGCTGTCAAGCCAAGTCCCTCCCATTCTATATCTCTGCCTTTGATTTTTTATACCTAAGTGTAGGAATTTGCACTTATCTCTATTGAAATTCATTTTATTTATCTCAGCCCACTGTTCCAGCCTATCTAGAACATTTTGAATCCTCACTCTGTCTTCCTCCAGGTCATTTATAAAAACATTGAACAACACCGGGCCCAGAACCAAGCCCTGTGGCACTCCACTCGAGATTCCCCTCCATGTAGACACAGAGCCATTTATGAGCACTCATTGGGTACAATTTTTCAACCAACCATGAATCCATCCAACAGTTGCACCATCCAGCCCACATTTAACCAACTTATCTTCAAGGATATCATGAGAAACTTTGTCAAATGCTTTACTGAAATCTAGATACACTATGTCCGCAGCATTGCCAGAGTCAAGCATTTTAGTAACTCTGTCAAAAAGGGAGATAATGTTGGTCTGGCATGACTTATTCTTGATAAACCTATGCTGGCTACTACCAATTAACTAATTCCGTTCAAGGTGCTCACAGACAGATCTGCTCTAGAATTTATCCAGGTATTGATGTCAAACTGACAGACCTATAGTTTCCTGGGTCCGTCTTTTTCCCCTTCTTGAGGATCGGGACAACATTCACCCTTCTCCAGTCTCCCGGCACAACAACGGAACATCTGTACAACTGTTGGACCTGGGGCCTTCTGCATCCAAGCAGATCCTCTTCCACTGAGTCATGGCCCCCTACTACTACTCAGTCAGTAGTCTGTGCAGCTGCAGGGTGCTGAAGTGACAGTGAAGTCCCTGCTTTCCTTCATCATGATGCCTTCTGTTAAAGGTGCTGAGTCCCTCTTCCCCCATGCACCAACAGGAGCTCTTAATCTGCTGCTGGTACTGGACATGTACCATGACAACCAGTGGAGTTTGTGCAAAAGAACTTGCTAGTGAATTGTTCCCCACTATGCCCTTTTAGGTACTTTATTGATATTTAAGAGATGAGATAGTTTTATTACTTAAAATGCTATGACAAGTCTGTTTTAGTGTATTTACTTATATTAATACCTTTTCACTGTAGGTCCTCGATGAGAAGATAATCTTTGTGAAAGTGCATGCACCTTGGGAAGTGCTGTGCACATACGCAGAGATTATGCACATCCATCTGCCTCTGCAGCCCAATGACCTGAAAATCCATGACTCTCCATTTAGCTGGATGACTAGATTCTTCAGTGTGGGTGAAAGTATCATCAAACCAGAGAAAGAGTTTTTCACGGCTCCATTTGAAAACGAGCGTTTGTCAGACTTTTACATTCAGGACAAAAGCACATTCTTCAGTCCAGCAACAAGGAGTCGGATAGTGAGTCTCAATAGTATTTATATTAGGATCACTTTCTAGGGCAATCTTATTTTGAGCATAAAAATAATCAAACAGTGTCAAAAATATGTTGGTGGGTGCAGACACTAGACAGCTAACTATCACGTGGGTGTTATTCTTTCACTGGTTCAGCTTTTCCTGGCCTTTGCTAAGGAAGAGCAAATGTAAAATGTGGCCCATGAGCTCATGGATATTGGTGCTGATAACTTTGTATCTGAGGCACATTTTCTAGCATTTAAGAACACAGATGTGATATAGTAGATACGGTATTAGATTAACACTGGGGAGTCTCAGGTTTAAATCCCCACATATCTGGGGCTCATAGAATGACTTTAGGCTAGTTATGTCTGTGAACCTGACCCACTTCACATTGTAGCTGTGAGGAGAAATGGAGGGGCCATGTAACCTTCATGGAAGAAAGGTAGGATAAAAAGTAAATTGTAACTATAGCCAGTAACCATGAGCTCACAAGGTTGCACACTCAAGGTTTGTCTAGGACCTCTTCACTGAATGAAAAAAAAATATAACATGGCCTTGAGGTACCTGATGCCCCACATGTAAAAAGCATCAGTATACATCTGGTAGTTGTCTACCTGATCTGTACAACAGATCAAAGCAATCACAGTGGCTGTAGTCACACTGGTGGCATGGCGCAATATGGTGCTGCCTCTAATTGTACTGGGTTAAAGTGTTGTGGGGCATGTCATCCAGACAGCACACCCACCTGGGGGTTACCCACACAGACATCCCATTACTGTAGCGCCTCAGCCACAGAGTGCGCTGCCCAGAAATTGTTCAAAATGCATGCACGTGCATGCGTGCTCATGTGTGCACATGTGCACATGTGTGTGCATATGCACACATGCACATATAGGCAAAAAAAATTTTAAACCCTCCCTAGTGGAGAGAGAATGGATCTGCAGGTTCAGACTGCCAAATCCGTTCTGCATGCGCTCCCCCGCATCCAGGCATTCAGGCATGTACAATGAATGTGCAAGGAACTAGAAACACCACTTGTCATGTGGTGCCTTTTTAACCTGGCTTCAAGTCTTCCTATGACAGGATGAGTATGCCCGGTGAATGCCTGACAGATGTGGCTGTGTGATTGTGCCCATTTGATCCTGGAGGGGAGTAGTGGCTGCATCAGGCCAAATGACTTGTGTGTAAGCACTGTGAGCACTGATGATGTAGTGTAAGTCAGTGTAAGCACTGATGATGTAGTGTAAGTCAGTGTAAGCACTGATGATGTAGTACAGATGACAGAAGGAAAATAAAAACCCCAATTTCATGCTACACACCAACTCACAATCAGTCCATCTGGCCAATAATAGTTGGAGTTCATGAGAATGTCAGTAGTAGCCATATATATCATCCTGATTTTTAGGCTTGCAGTTACATAGTCTGAAATCAGACATTCTTTTTTGTGGGAAAAAATATTTGCAGTTTTGCAGATTCTGGAATTTGGCAGTAGGGGCTGAGATGGGTTATGGGAGATACTTTGAAGCAAATGCATGTCACTACTGGCCATTGGCCTTAGGAAGGCTCTTCAGCCTTTAATATTTAATCATTTGTTTGAAATGTATATCCTCCTGCATAGGTCAAAAGTTCCAAGGCATCTTGTGTAATTTAATCCTTTGTGAGGTAGGGAGACGGAAGCAACAGGAGGGCAGAGTGGTGCATGCATTTTATGTTCTTTGTAACCAGCTGGTAATTTCTGGTTTCTAAATTCTCAGCAAACACTGTCCATATATTTTCTAGCCTTTCTCTACAATCATGAGAACTACAAGGACTTTAAAAAACATAAAAGTGAAGGATGTGTTCAGATGTAGATGTTGTTGGTGTGATTGTTGCAGTTAGTACACAATAGCTCAATCATTGTCTCACTATGAGCAAATGTAATGTTATCAGATAAGAATGATTTAGAGTTTCTGTTAGATGGTCATTCTGGGGTTAAGCATATTTCCAACCCCCCTTTCAACATCACATCTCACTCCAGAGTTTAAAATGATCTAACACCTATAGGTTTACTTTGTTCTTAACTAAAACCACTGGTAATTTTCAGGTTTACTTTATTCTTTGTCGTGGGGAATATGCAGTAAGAGACAATGTGAAAAAGTTTGGCATCAACAAGCTACTGGATTCTGGGATCTACAAAGCTGCTTTTCCACTCCATGATGTAAGTCTAATGTCTGAAGACAGCCCTTTTGAAAATGAAAGGTAGTATCCTTAATACTTTGATACAAATGGCTCTATAGTGGCCCTTTAACCTGAGCACTAGATAGTACCCAGCTATGTTGCAACATTATTCTTTATAGTGTACAAATTGACAAAAACAAAGTATTGTGTATGGAGCAATCCATCCAATATAGAATATCCTTTTTTAAAAAACATGTTGTGAAGTGTAGTGTGGAAAACGAAATGGCAGCAATGTGGTAAATGAACCAAATATATGAAACAGGATTGTATATTTTACGCTGTTTGGATTGGTGGAGATTGGAAGTTAAAAAAATTAAAAACTCAGGTTTTGTCTGATGGTCTACCAGTTGTTTAACTAGCTGAATAGTAAGAGGGTATTAAACAGTCCCTGCCAGAAACATCCACAGCAATGTTACTGCACACGAGATCAGCTTTTCCACATAATAAAATTTCAAAAATCTTCCTTCTGTACTTTTTCCCTTATGGAGCTTGAAAAAAATCAATAGAACAAAATATTTAGGGAAGGCAAAGATCACTAATTACTTCAGATGTTGGTCTTGACGTGAAAATTAATCAGAAAGATTCTAAACATTGAAGACTATTCAGAATGAATGAGACCCTACTTTTAATCTTCTAAGTGAATGCAGCAAAGAAACAAAAGGATTATCTTTCCTTTTAAGTCTGAAACAAAGGATTGGAAATTCAGGCTTTATATTCCGCATTTTGTAACCTTCATGTTTTGGAAATGGATCTCCTGAGCTGTAATTTGGTTCAATTCTCATTTTCTGTTGCTCAGAGATACAGTTTTGCTCCTTGCATCTCTGAAGCCATTGGCTGCACTATGCCACCACTGGCAAAAAGCCCCCACATGCCATAGGTTGGGGGTTGTAGGGAGACAAGATACACACAGACATAAACAGACTGGCTTTGTATCTTACTGGAGAGATGGCCTTGAGGACTGCATCTTACTTTGAGAAAGTTTCCTTCATGCAGCAAGTGAATAAGTATGTAGAGTCTTTGATCCATTGAGGAGTTCTCAAGCTTTGCCCAGAATCTGTTCCTGTGGATGCTGTCAAATGCTGCTTTGAAATTCCAGAGGCAGCGTGGAGTGCTCCATTTGGCTTAGAGCTGTACTTCTCCACTAGGTGGTGCAGAATCAGACAGTACATGTGCTTCCACCTCTTGACATCTGTTGAACGTTACAGCAGTAGCATTGTGCAGATGACCTGTCCATGCCTTGACTTATCTCACGTGGAGGGAGAGCAGGCCATGAGCACTTGCAGCTTCTGTATGATTGCTATCTGTACAACTCAGTAATCCTGCAGGGTTGGGAATGAAGTCAGTGCACTCATGCTTTGCTCTCCTTTCATGTGCGGTCAGTCAACTAAGGAATGGATTGTCTTCACAAGTCTCTCTCTCTCTCTCTCTCTCTCTCTCTCTCTCTCTCTCTCTCTCTCTCTCTCTCTCTGTTTCTTTTTGCCATCAAGTCACAGCCAACTTATGGTAACCCCATAGGGTTTTCAAGTCATGAGACATTCAGGGTGATTTGCATCCAAGTATTAACCAGGGCTGACCCTGCTTAGCTTCTGAGATCTGATGAGATAGCGCTACCCTGGGCTGTCCAGTTCAAGGTACAAATGAAAAAAGCCTCCCACTGAGGCAGATAATAGTAAAATGTAGAGCAGACCAACCTTAAGTAATTTCTTGGCACTATTTGCAGATGCTTCCAGTGCAGTGATGAATGGCTGAGCAGGACAGTCTGAACATGAGTAGGTTCCAAAGCAATGAGAGGAGAGTGGTATTTTCAAGACGAATGGGACTCTTTAATGATCCATAATAGAAACACCTTCTCTTTTGCAGTCCAGATTCAATCACCAGTCACAAGATCCCAGCTGCCCTAATGAGCGGTACCTGCTGTATAGAGAATGGGCCCATCCTCTAAATATTTTCAAACTGCAACCTTTACATTTTATCAGGTAGGTATGTATAGCTATCAGAATCATTGAGTGCCTTTTTTCTACACAGCAAATCTAAACAGGGAAAACAAAACCACGTAAAATTTCAAGTAATCAGTGGGCACATGAAATGAATCAATATTTATAGCTTGTCCTAGCATCACAGTGTAAATATGTTCAAAATGACACATACTTTTTTTAAAAAAAAATTACAGATATTAGACTGCAATAAAATCAACTTGCTTAACAGCAGTTGCAAGGATTTCATTCCAGATAAAGAGGCCTCATGCTATCCTCATAAGATGGCCAAGGCAGAGCTGTAGCAAAAGATGAGGAAAGGGTATTTCACCTTTGTGGACAGCTCAATGACAATATTTCTAGACATGCTTGCATTGTACAAATATAAGCACAAGTGGAATTGCCATTGTAAGCTGTGATGGGGTTCCTTTCAGGCAGAACACCTGATCCTTCAACAGCTGAATGACAAATTGAAGTTAAACATGGGAAAGTACAACAGTGATGTTTGGAGACAATAATTTAAGTCTGCTATCATGCAACAGAAATGGGGATGAGTCCCCCTTAGCTGCTTGGGATGAAGGGAAGTACAGCTTCTTTGTATTTTCAAATAACGTGTTTTTACCAACAGGAAATACTATGGTGAGAAAATTGGAATCTACTTTGCTTGGCTGGGTTTCTATACTCAGATGTTGCTCCTGGCAGCAGTGGTTGGACTTGGATGCTTTTTGTATGGGTATTTTACAAAGGACAACTGCACTTGGAGGTAACCTGTAACAGCTCATGTTAATAGTATATGAAAGAGAAGTACTAAGATAATAGATGCATGTTCATATACACATTCTATATAATATATAGCCCCTAAAAAGTGTTCTGTGATTATTTTTGAGTGCCTTTATTAGTTTTTTTTACTAAAATTTAATGGTATGAGCAGTTGAAATCAATTGCTTAGGAGCTGTGTATATGGCCCAGCATGAAGTTTACACTACTGTGGCTAGACCAGCTTTACAGTTGGGAGAGCCTGTGACTCATTGGAAGAGCATCTGCTTTGCATGCAGAAGGTCCCAGGTTCAATCCCTGTTCTCTCCAGCTAAAAGGATCATGAAGTAGGAGATGTGAAAGACCTGTGCCTAAGACCTTGGGGAGCTGTTGCTACTCAGAGCGTACAATACTGACTTTGATAGATCAAGGGTCTAATTCAGTATAAGGCAGTCTCATGTATTAAGGTAGTTGTTTTACAATATTTTTACAGACTCCATTTTGAAAGATTCTAATAGTCTTTGGAAGGATAGGATTTGATAACTGAGGGTGAAGCTATATCTAATGGGGTGAACATGTACTTATTAATTCTTGCCTCTGACTTTCCAGTTTGGTGTAGTGGTTAGGTGCGCGGACTCTAATCTGGGAGAACCAGGTTTGATTCCCCACTCCTCCACTTGCAGCTGCTGGATGACCTTGGACAAGCTGTAGCTCTCTCAGAGCTGTCTTTGAAAAAGAGCAGTTTCTGTCAGAGCTCTCTCAGACCCACCTACCTCACAGGGTGTCTGTTGTGGGGAAGGGAAAGGGAAAGGAGTTTGTATGCCGCTCTGAGACTCCCTTGGGTAGTGAAGGGCAGGGTATAAATCCAATCTCTTCTTCTTCTCTTCTCGTTCACTTATAATACTGGATGGGGAGTGTTAATATTGATACACTTTATTCCCAGCTCAGCTCCGATACCATAAATGTCCTGGGCTAGAGGTCAAAGTGCTTCATGCAGTAGTACAATTCAATATAAGGTGTCAGAAGAAAGGGGTCCCCCACCTGTGTACTTCCTTTTGTGAAAAAAGAGATTCCCACTTTCTGTTTTATACATGAACAGGGCAGACACATGTTTTTCCATCCATCATGTCTAGACGGGCCCTTAAACCTCCTTTTTCTAGTCTTAAATCTTGTTGCTTTGTTTTATAGTTTTTCTCTAGTCATACTTCATAATATTTTTCACTCATCCTCTTTTCTTTATATACAGATGCACACAGGGACATCAGCAACTGTGCATCCAACTCCCTGCTAAAATCAATGGGGAATTCTGCTGTGAAAATTAATAGCAAAATATAAATATTGATTTGATTTATTAATCAAAACTTCATGAGAACTAGTGACAAAGGAAATGAAATAAACATTAATACAAAAGAAGAAACAAATGGTTTTGTTCTATGATTAAAGTGTTTCAGAATGCCAGCCCAAGAACAATAGCAGATAAGAGATTCCAGTCTGTTGGTTGGATCTAAACTAAACTGGCAATTTCCGCTGATTCTCATCCTGCTGGAGGCCCTCCTGAAGCTATTGCTTGGTGTCTCCAGTCCCCTAGGAGCAGCATTTGGTGGGGGTTAGTGGTCTGCAGTGGAAGGAGATGGGCAGGAAACTTCCCTTCTGCCACTGAAAAATTTAATCTGGATCCAGTCCCATATATCTGAGGCCAAGCAAACATTTAGAACTCTCCTCCAGGGAAAAAGGCTACTGGGGGATTCCTGTGATCTGGAGAGGAGAAACACCAAGTGAAGGAGTGTTTAACCATCTCCCCACCCATTGGTAGAAGAAGGGCATCAGGTCTTTACATGTATCTGCACATAAAGCATGAATACATAAGTACATGTTCACTCACACCATTACATCTGTGTTGGCTTGGAAGTGTAAGTAAACTGGAATCTAAGAGAAGATGGTCACAACGGTAGTTTACAAGATCAGTGAATTTAGCAACTTGTTCACTGAGTAACTCAATTTATTTGATGAATTCATTCTGTTTTTAGCCAAGAGGTATGTGACCCTAACATAGGCGGCAACATTATCATGTGCCCACAATGCGATCAAGAATGTACATACTGGAGCCTCAGCATCACCTGTGAATCATCCAAGGTAAAAACCTTACCACCTACAGCAGATGGAAATACAGTTTTAACTTTGAGCATCGGGGAATTAAGTCCTATATCATAGATTACACTGGGAGTAGTCCTGACCTGGATATCCCAGGCTAGCCTGATCTCATCAGATCTTGGGAGCTACGTAGGGTTTGCCCCTGGTTAGTATTTGGATGGGAGACCACCAAGGAAGTCCAGGGCTGTGACATGGAGGCAGGCCATGGCAAACCACTTCTGAATGTCTCTTGCTTTGAAAACCCTACAGGGTCACCATAAATCAGCTGTGATTTGATGGCAAAAAAAAAGGCCACTGTAGCAAAAAAAAAATTGTGGCACCTTAGAGCCAGTTTGGTGAGAGCCAGTTTGGTGTAGTGGTTAAGTGCGCGGACTCTAATCTGGGAGAACCGGGTTTGATTCCCCACTCCTCCACTTGCACCTGCTGATGTGACCTTGGGTCAATCACAAGCTCTGGCACAGCTGTCCTTGAAAAAGAGAAGTTTGTGTCAGAGTTCTCTCAGCACCACCCACCTCACAGGGTGTCTGTTGTGGGGAGGGGAAAGGAAAGGAATTTGTAAGCCGCTCTGAGAATCCAAGTGAAGGGCGGGATATAAATCCAATCTCTTCTTCTTCTTCTTCTTCTTCTTCTTCTTAGGAGTGCTCCTAGATGCCTCCTTAACAGTGGAGGCCCAGGTAGGAACCACTGCCAAATCAGCCGTTTATCATCTTTGGCTGACCAGGCAGCTGGCTGCCTTTCTCGAACGCAGTGACTTAGTAGCAGTGATTCATGCAATGGTCACCTCGAGATTGGACTACTGTAATTAGGGGTGTGCAAAAAAAAATAATTTGGCCCGATTCGGATTTGGCCGAATCGGGCAGACTCCATTTCGGCCAGCAAAAAGACTCCCGCATGTCAATTTCAGCACTGCAAGCCCGGAGTCTTTCGCCAGCCAAATGTCAATTTCGGCCCCATTATATTCTATGGGCCATTGAAGTCAATGGCGAAAACATAGGGTATATTCTGGGGGCTGGAGGGGAGGGGGTTTGAGGGAGAGGCTCCAAACTTGTAGGGTAGCTGCTGGAGCCTCTCCCCAAGATACAGTGGAAGTAATGGGGGTAACCTGTTTGGGTGCACATAGAATTGGGCCCACTGATCCAATTGCTTTGGGACATGGGGGTTTATGTGGGGAGAGGCTCCTGAAGCTACTCTGAAAATGTGTAGCCTCTCCCTCAACCCCCCCCCCCAGAGCCACTAACAGCACGGTGGGGGAAAAGTAACTTTGAGAACAATGGAGCGGATGGGGACAACCTGTTTGGGAGCCAGTAGAATTGGACCCCCTGGTCCAATGTTCTTGAAACTTGGTGGGTATCTATAGTGAACCTGATTCAGTTGCTCATATCCTTCTATGTTGTCCTCATTATTCTACTATGCGTAGCTATCTGATTAGTCCCCGCTTACCTACCACAAGGAATCCGACTGACAACGACCTTAAAATTTTATTGTCTGATAAGTTCTCGGCAACTACTTTGTCTGTTGCCAAATTCTTAGCCTATGTTTGGAGGCTTAGGGATAGAGCGTACAAGTCTTAATCCCCTTGTATTTTTTAGAATTGTTATATTCTGAACTGAGTTTATTATTTCCGAGAAGTTTAAAAACGATCCCTT
Organism: Gekko japonicus; assembly: GCF_001447785.1. NCBI lineage: Eukaryota > Metazoa > Chordata > Lepidosauria > Squamata > Gekkonidae > Gekko > Gekko japonicus. Next base: position 3,643,100 of record NW_015165234.1, read on the forward strand.
GTTGGTGCAGCTTGGTGTAATTTCGTTCTATTTTTATTTGTTTCATTGTTCTCCTTGTTGCTGTGTTATGCCAATAAAGGTTTATGCAAGAGAGACTCCAGCCCAGGATTTCACAAAACAACACTAATGTTCCTTTAAACATAGATAGTCTTCAGAATGGATAATTCATCTGTAGATGCTGGACCTCAAAGGATTTTTGGCAGATTGTGTCTGAGGGCCCAGCTAGAAGAGCTGGAAGAAGAGCTGTGACTGGCAGTGAAAGAACAGTCAGATGATTCACGGAGTCATCCCAAGTAATCTAAGCCTATTGACATCAGTGAGCTTAGAAGGGTGTAACTTTGCTTAGAATGACAGTGTGTATCTCCCAAGCATTGGTTATTGTTAAATAGCAGCTGGGGGGGGGGGTTATACTGAGGATGTGGAGCATAAAATAGTGTGTCTGTAAAAATCCGCTTAGTTAAAAATGTAGAAGTCGATAAGGCATGGTTGCCAAAGGAAACTTCAGTACAGAAAATGTTATTCCTAGAGATATGAAGGTTCAGAAGAAAATACAAGAAAATTGGGCAAATGTTGTTGTAGTTTTTCCCCATGGCTTCAAAATTTCCAGAAATTTTAACCTCCAGCTATTCCTGGGCAGAAGTACAGAATTCAGAACTGAATAATTGAATAATATATATTTGTTTATTTCATTGGACTTCTAGCCCGCCCTACCCCGCAGGTAGGCTCAGGGCAGGTTACAACAGAAAATAAATACATGTTCCAAATTCTAGAACTACAATCAAACCTTAGATAACAGTAAAATATCAATAAATAACAATTGTAACAATGGATGGCATCAGCCAGTTATTCCATGTCTACCTGCTTCCGTATAAGTTCCCTACATGTGTGTAGATGGATGACAATTAGTGCTCATGGGGCAGATGGAGGACAAATAGACTGTACATAATAAGCAGAGCAAGCAATGCGGAGAGGGGAAGGCTAAGATAAATAGCTCTCCGCTGCTTCAGCTATAGGCCTGTCCCATAACTTCCTTGACTACTTAACTTCAGCATCCAGTATTATCTTTCCATGCCAAGCCCACTCCAAGTTTTAAAATACATTTCTGTACTCCATGTGGATGCTCAGCTAAATAGTTGGCATAGTGAAGTATTCTGAGGCCCAAAAGCAATGTACCACCTGTGCTATGTATATCATTCACATCCTTACCTGCTTATGTGCAATGAAATGGTGGAAGGTTTGGGTTGTTGTTTTTTTAAAGACCAACCCAAGTGCCTTGGGGAGGAGCCAGGGTTTAGCTACCCTTTCCACCAAGAGGAGAGCTCATCACTGCTACCTGCAGCAACTTGCTTTTGTAGCATTCCACTGTTCCAAGCACTTTTTTTCTCCCACTACATCTCCAGTACCTGAAATGAGCTTGGCTGGAGGAAAAATGCTTCAACAATGAATTTGCAGATTTTGCTTCCTTGACCTACATGCTCCATTTTGTTTGAAAAAAATTCACTCCCCACCCACACATTTTTCCTGGAAGGGTGGACCTGTGGACAATGAGGATCTCCCCCATCACATCTCTTTTGGCCCACAGTAAAATGGATACTCTATGAACTTAAATTAATCTCATGTAGACCTGTGGGCCATGTCCTGAATGCGCTCTAGAGAGGAAGAGTTGGATGCTCCCCATGGCAAGGCTACCCTTGGCTCAGAAATACCTCCTTCTACTTAAAATGGGAGGCAACATTAAGGAAGCATATAATTTCCCTTAATTTTTAGATTTGCATATGAATAACAGTGTAAAAAAATTAAACAGATGGAACATTAATTCTCTAAAACCATTTTACTAACGAGACATAAAGTTATCATGCTTATTTTGTGATATACTGATCACATTGTTATTTTTATTCCTCTGATGGATGTCTGGATCCTTTGTTCATATGATAAGAGTACAGCATCTGGCACTGCTGATCTCAGGCATTACTTTTATGCAATTCCAAGCTGCTGCCATCACATGCGAAACATGTCATTTGAATCCTTTCTAAGGCAATTCATATATCTACTTGGGCTTTTTTGTTTTCTTTGTTTTAATATGTGACGTGATATTCCTAATGCTGAAATACTGTCTTGCTTCTTGAGATAGTCAGTTGGCTTAGAAATGGTGGTTGTGCCTTCTTTAATTCTATGCACAGCCCACTTGGTTATTTTCTACTGTGAGGGAGTTGATTTGTGGTACTTTTTTCTGATTCATAAAAATTGGGGAAATACTGGAAATCTAAAGCTGTTTCTTGCACCATAAAACTCAAAGCCCTTTTAGGTCTTCTCATATAGCAGAGGGTTGTACACAGCCATCTGATGATACCTTTTGGACTCCTAGGTAACAGATCATCAGTGTCATCTGCTGATCAGCTCCATATGAAGGAGACAGGAATAGGAAGTCCATGTTAAGAACTATCCCAACTGCTAGTCAGTGCTATAAGCTGATGATACTGACCATTGGTTTGACACTGTATTGGTGTGGGAATTTTGAATCCACAACCTGAAGTGCTGTATGTGGAGTTAACAATAGATTTTTGAATTTATTGTTGTTGGTTTGAATGTTTATGATAGGTGTAGAGCATGAAACTGTGAGTGTAAGCAGTATATCAATATTTTTATTAACAAACTAATGCTCCACTGCAACCATTTGTATGGCATAAGGGAAACTTTCTTTAGGCCCAGTATAAACTTGTAACACACCTGCATATGCAGTGCCTTTTCATACATATGACTTTATGAATCATGAATTGAAATGTTTGTTTTACTTCTGAACGATGTAAAAAGACCATATAATCTTAACAGGCTTGTGGCAGGCCGGGGTTGTCTGAACCCCTAAGTCCTTGAAATTGCTAAAGTGTACCAATTTAATCCCCCATGCTTGTGCTGTGCTAATGGAATTAGTGTAATTGTGTAAAACAATGATAAAAGAGTTTGCTCTTTTCCATTGTGGAAAAATAATTCTGCTTCATATTTTCTTAATGTTTTCCAGAAGCTGTGTATATTTGATAGCTTTGGAACACTAGTGTTTGCAGTATTTATGGGAGTATGGGGTAAGCTAATTTCATATTATTAATGGAGTTTTACTTAATTAATCCAATTCCAAGCACTGATGTTGGTTTCAAAATGTATCTATGTTTATAACATATTCCATTATACATATTCTGTTTTATTATGAAGCCATGATATAATTCATAAGCATCTCCCTAGAGATTTGCTTGAGAAAACTCACCAAGTAAAAACCACATAATGAAATTATGAAACAACAACATAAATATATTAATAATAAAACAAGCTAGGGTCATAAAATCATAAAATAGCATTCAGCAGCCTAAAATGATATTCATAAAAAACAGACCATAAAACATCTGGAAATTTCTGTATTTGGTAGAGTGTGCCTGAATGATAGGAGAAAGGCAAGCATATAAATATTTTAAGTAAATATAAGTAAATTCAGAAAAATTATTCAGAGTCTCTCAAAATCAACAAATTGAAAAAAGATTTTATTCTATAAACAGTCAAATAAGCTAGTATGACACCCCTGTGCATTCCCCTCACTCAGAGGCAAGGTTTTCCCTCTGTTTTTCTTTCCCTTTTGTGACTGAGCTGCCCTAGTTATATGTGTTCTTCATTTCTGAAGAATTCTAGCTGTCCCACCCTGTCTCAGTATAATATTTTGGCTTTTTTTCTCAGCTCAGGAACCTGAGGGAAGGAAAGGGAGCACCCTTTAACTTATACAACTTAAATGGCACTTGAGAAGTTTTAATACTCCCAATTAAGAAGAAAAAGAAGAGGTTGGATTTATACCCTGCCCTTCACTACCCAAAGGAGTCTCGGAGCGGCTTACAAACTCCTTTCCCTTCTGTTGTGGGAGGGCCCCACAACAGACACCCTGTGAGGTAGGTGGGGCTGAGAGAGCTCTGACAGAAACTGCTCTTTTTCAAGAACAGCTGTGCCAGAACTATGGCTTGCCCAAGGTCATCCAGCAGGTGCAAGTGGAGGAGTGGGGAATCAAACCTGGTTCTCCCAGATTAGAGTTCACACATTTAACCACTACACCAAACTGGCCACTTAACCACTACACCAAACTAACAAAATAGGGGAAAGGTAAGGTGAAATCAGGGGTAAAAATTTCTGAGGTTAACTCAGTATAGAAAACTGAGGTAACATCAGTACATGCACAGACATTAGTTCTTATGTGACAGGCTAATGAGAATTTCTTAAGCTTTTCAGTGACTTATCTTTATGTTGAGAGGCTTTTGTTGCAGTTTCCCCCCAAAACACTTCAGTATTAGGGGTGTGCAAAAAAATCATATTTTTCAGGTTTGGGTACACTGTACCTGAAAAGTATCAGTCTTTTCTGGTATTCCAAAATCTCGATTGACATTGGGATTCTGGAATTTTTTTGAAAAACCCATTTTCCCCCCCAGCTCCATTAGGTCCATAGAATCGATAGATAGGTCCCTGTAGAGTTGTTGGTCCCCATAGATTCGATTACTTGCTGAGTCGCACGGCCACCACTGCTGCTGCAGAGCTTGGATGAGAAGGCATTTAAAGAGACTTGTTTTTTTTACCTGCTCTGAGCCCTGTTCTACAGGGGGAGGCAGGCTATCAATCTAATAAATAAATAAAGGAAGTTTTTAACACCACCAGACCAGGGATCTCTGTATTCTTCAGACCTATTAATCTGTTTAGATTAGGTAGAGAAATCCTTCTCTCTCTAGAAGATCTATCCCCTTTCCTTGGCCCGAATGGGAGTCTCCATCTAACTACCCACTCATCCTTGCCAACTTTCCACAGTTCTCCTGTCTGTGTTAAACTGCTTTTAGTCAGGGCTGAATTCTGAATGAATTCTCCTCCTCAGCGTTCAACTCTAAAGTCTCTCTCGGTTCAGCTGATGTTGACCAATCAGATTGCTTGGAGCAGTCTGTCACTAAAGGCTATCTGTTTCTGTGAAGAATTAACTCTTCACAGTCCTTCAGCTGTTTGTACAACACTTCTAAGCTTTTAAAAAGTGCAGTTCATCACAGCTAGCACCTGGGGAAGTCTAAAAAATAACATGTACAGAACAGAGCAAATAAAAGTAAAAGCACAGTTTTTTGCTGTCTAAAACACAATACTTCAGGTGTTTTGCCCCTGGAGATGGACCATATTTCACACAGCAGGCATTTGGAAGAAGGCCTTTCTAGCCCATATTTCAAGGAGACCCTCAGAAGCAAGAAGTTTGCTCCTTCAGACTGCTCCTTCAGATTGGATGCAACATCATGGAGTTCTTTACAGCCAGTGCCTGTAGTGCAGAGTTCAAAAGAAGTGGGTGGTGTGCAGAAAGGTAGGTGTCAGGACAGAGACACAACAGAGCATAACTTTGAAATCTCCCACGCCAAGCAGCATATTACCTCAGCAGTGGGGGAAGGGCCTGAGCATGAGATGGAGAATCCACAGTCAGATTATTTCTCATGTGCACATATGTTTGGGAAAGTATGAGTAGAGCTTTCAGAAGATGGGATGTTGGTATGAATATCTCATCTCATATGTTATTTCCTCTGCATGGCTTCAGCAATAGGGCTGTAGAGTGCTACTTAAACCATGCAGGACAAAAATATATAAATTCCCAACATTTCTGTACATTTTGATATCACATTTCATCATGAATGTGCTCTACATATTATCTAGAATGTGCAGTAGGTTGCAGAAGTGTGAGGGTCATATCTATTTATTTTAATAATGAAAATATCTATACCCTTCCTTTCCCATTGTCCACAGTGGTTCAATGTTCCCTGCAAAGGCAAGCATAAACAAACATTGAACAGTTAAAAAGTTATAAGATTCTTGCACAAATACAAGAAAAAGCCACCAAATCTATTATTTGCCGACAATTATCCAGCCAGAAAAGCATCAGTTGCCCTCTCAAAGGCCCTTTTAAACAGAGTGGCTTAAAGGCCTTTGGAACAATACCAAGGTAGGGACCCTCCAATTTTTTATTTTAAATCCTGCATGCAGCCAACTAGAACATCAGAAAGGAAGCAGCTAAGAGACAGATCAAAGGCTTCTGGAATGATAACTCTTGTAATGATTCCTTCTTTCTTCATTGCAGTAGTTCATATGCTAGGCATGCAGCAGCTGTAAGCAATAGGGACATCTCGTGGTAAAAAAAAAGGTTTCCTTAATCAGAGTGTTCCCAGTGACTGACTAATGCTGCATGCGGTGGTCAAGGTAAAGCTGTTTACCCAGAAAGCATTTTATGTCACTTAACTGATCCTATTTACAAGGTCACTAAATGGCTTTAATCACTCCTACTTAATCATAGTACTGGCTCACCGGTGATTAAAATCAGTGCTGCACTGGAATTTAATTGCACTGAGAGATTGCCATTAACACTGTATCAAGGACAGTCTACAATAAGGTGCTGTTGTGACATTTAAAATAATATGTTGTAGAGTGGCAACATGTTTTTATAATTAAATACGTTTCATCCTCTTATACTTTAAAATGGACACAAATAATTCCCCACCCCCCCAAAAAACCCATCAGTATTGAATATAATCTAAAGGCTTTGAAATGATTTACTGAACTAGACCGGTGCTGCACAATTCCAAATACTTATTAATAATCATAATGTAAATATTGATAATGGATGCATGACATGGTCAAATAGCTTTAAGTCATGTCATGCATCAACAAACTACTTAACTATGCTAAATAGCTTCTGGCATTAAACAGCATATTAACTCTGATATGTGTTGTTGAACATTTTCATTGATCATTGGGACTCACAATAACCAAGATTTCACAGGCTTCTGTTATTTTAGCAAGTACTGTTTTAGAATAGATGGCATGCTCTTGACAACCCTGGAATCCTGGTTTCAAATCATGATTAAAAGATAACCAGGTAACTTTGCCCTTACCTGGATATCCCAGGATAGCCCAATCTCATCAGACCTTGGAAGCTAAGAGGGCCAGCCCTGAATGTCACTTGCATTAAAAACCATACGGGAACTTGATGATAAAAAAAGTTTTAACTTTAACCATAATTAAGAAGTGCCAACAAAAGTTGTAACCTTCATTAAGACCAGCGGGGAGGAGAATTTGTGCCAGAAAGTAGAGAGGCTTGGGCAGTTCCATGGTCTGATCCTGATCTCTTACCATGTTTAATGGGTCTGGAGCATTACATTTATATCAGGCTCATAAAATTTACTACAGTGTTACTTGTTTTCTGATTTCTGACTCATTACCAGATGTTGTGATTACAATTTCAGTCTTTCTGCAAAAATGAGGTTTGGAAACATGTACTTAAAAAGTATTTGGACTTTCAACTCTCTCTGTCTTCAGAACAGAAAATACTTAACATAGATAAACAATAATCTTGCTACAACTCTATCCTGTTTTTCCTTCAGTTACTTTATTTCTAGAGTTTTGGAAACGACGGCAAGCTGAATTGGAATATGAATGGGACACGGTGGAGTTCTTAGAGCAAGAAGAGCAAGTACGCCCAGAGTACGAGGCAAGATGCCATCGCATTATAGTGAACGAGATCACACAGGTGATGTATTTTTGTAAATATAAGAGAAAACTTTCTAATCAGAGAAATGAGGTCTAGTTCCTTGTTTATCAGTGGGCAAAACCAAATACCTTGAGTAGCACCTTTGATACAAACCTAGGAGGAGAAAGGAGCCAGCCTATAGCTTGGCCACAGAGTTCCATGTTTTGCATATACAAATTCCCCTCTTGGGTGAAAGGATCTAAAGGCCAAATGAAATAAGACACTGAGATATCTGTGATCAACCCCAGAAGCTGTTTTAAGGCCAAAGCAGCTGGCAAGGGGTGGAGCAGGGAGTTGGATCAGACTGGGGAACTGAGTGTTCGATCTTTGTCCCATACCATCCCCCTCTCCTCCTAAAGTGCCTCTCAGAGTTGCTATTTGTTCTACAGGCAACATACAGGTCCTTATATGTTTTCCCAGCAGATCAAATAGCAATGGGAGGGCATTTCAGTCAAGAAAAGAGTGTGTGGAGAGAGGGCCAAGCATCCCTGTCTTTCCCAGCACTGCTTCTGTAACCCAGTTTTTCCTCTTACCCTCTCCTCCAGCTATCTTGAAGGGGAAAAAACCCATGAAATTATCAGACTCAGGTTTGCCTTCTGATATGTTCTCAACTATGTCTTCTGCACCTGTAGTAATATCTACCTGAACTATGTAATACGCACCCCGCTCCTCTCCCCTCTCTTTGTTTTCCCCACTGTAGCAGATGTTCCTGCCGTTTGCTTATCGCTCACACCCGCTGACATTCCTGGTGGAAGGGAGGGTAGCTGTGGAAGGGAATGAATGTGTGTCAATGACTATAGTGTGGGGAGGCCCTCGGGAGTATTCTCATGGGAATGTCCTTGAAGAAGATAAGACTTTGAATGGCTAGTTGAACCATTGTATCTGTCTGGGTTCTTAGGATTGCTTATATTTGTGACTGTGTGATGTATGACCGGAATGTGGGTTTTAGTTATACCCCAGGGCCCCACTTTCTCCCCTCATTCCTGACAAAGCATTCATCTACTCAGCATCTCAAATCTCTGTAATAAACTTTCTTCTAAGTGTCAGCTAAGGCTGCCATGGGATGGAATGTGAGGGTTGCTCCTTTTGTCTCCCTCCTCCCTTCCACCCTTCTCCCTTCAGCTGCATGCTGATATCTGTCCATTGTCCTTGAAAGTTTTATTCTGCCTGCTCCTAGCTTTCCGCTGGGAATGTAACCGTTGCTTTTTGCCCACGTCTTCAGTTGCTTGCCTATTGGCTTTACTGTATCAGGGGGTCATGTATAAAGGGGGTATATCTGAAGGTTCAAATCATTAGCCCACCATTCCTGACACAAATATTCATGGTGTCCTGAGTACTAGCTCTCAATAAATTGAAACTTCTGAAGGAACGTTGTTGAGTGTCTTCACTGTGAAGCCTGACACTAAGAAGGCCTGTGTGGAGAGTGATTTGACTTGGAACCTGACAGATTGTCAGGAATCTCCATTTCTCCTATCCGACACCCCACCATCTTTATGGGGAACGGAGATGGAGACGGCAGAGCAGGGACCAGTACCGGGTCCGAACCTGAGTTGACTGGCCCTTACTCCCAGAAGCAGGAGAAGTCTACCGGGACGTGCCCTAAGAAGCAAGTGTTCTTCCAACCCCCTGATCGCTGGGACGATCCAGCCTGGTTGGGGGGTACCCCTAGTCTCCACGGTGCTAGAGGGCACGCCGAATGAGAACAATGGAGGGTTTCTCGTACGTTCCAGGATGATCCTGAGCTGGGACAGATGAGAGAAGAGTGGGAGGATGAGACATCTATGGAGAGGGGCCAGTCCAGCCTACGCTCGGATATGAAGGAGCTGAAGGAAGGTTTCCAATATCTGGTAAAGAACCTCCCCAAACTGGTGAAGGAGTTAATGGGGAAGGACATCACTGACACCTCAGAAGAGGAAGGTGAGAAAGAGGAGGAAGCTGAACCCCCTCCCTGGCCTGCCTCACATAAGCCCAGTATGGAGCGAGAACGGCCTTGAGATGCACTGGAAGCTACCTACGATGGGAGCCCTGCCAAAGAAGGCCAAGCTAGCCTTCTTTGCGGTCCATGTGCAAAAGATGCTGCGCGAGTGGGGTCACACGTTTACTTTGGATGAACAGCAGGTGGACTTCATTGGTTCCCACTTATGCGACTGAGCCGCTGACTGGCTTGTTGGCCTTTATTACGTCACGGTCCTGGAGTTGATGGATGTCGATGTTTTCATGCAAGCCCTCCACCATCAGTTTGAAGACCCCTTGGAGCTGGAGAAGGCAAGGACCCACTTGAGGGGCATTCATCAGGGCACCAAGTCAGTGCAAGAATATTCAGACGAGTTTAAGGCCACCACTGCGAAGCTTTTGGGGTGGACTGAGGAGATGCTCATTGAATTCTACAGAGCCAACCTCAACACTATCATCCTGGTGCAAGACAACCCCCTAACCCTAACGGGATGGATCCAGGTGGCGTACAAAGCAGAAAATTTCCATAATCGGGTAAAGTTATACCACCAGAAGACTCCAGGTCGAGGGGCAGGGGTTTTCCCCCCTTGGGGGACCAAGAACAGAACCTGAAAAAGGGGCTCTGCCTCTGATGTGGAAAACTGGGTCACTTTGCTGCCAACTGTTCCTGGATCAGATTCAACGACCCCAGTAGGTGGGACATCAAGAGAGAGGTGCCAAGTGAGAGGAAAGAGATATCGAAGTCTCCCTGCGCTCTACAGGTCGCTGAGTTCTTATAATCAGAGATGGCTTCTTCCAGCGAGGGTGACAAGCCTCAGGTGCAGGGAAAAGGCCAGGCCCTGCTGTGAGGGGTGGCAGCCAGCAGATCCCTGATTCCCCAGTGCATGAATCAGTGAGAAATGGCACTTCTTTATTTTTTTGTGGCTGTGACTTTATTAAACCACCAAGCCAATACTCAAATCCAGGTGAGGGCATTAATTGACTCAGGATGTTCTCAGGACCTCATTAGCCCCACTTTAGTTATGGGACTAGGATCCATGGTCCATGAGATGGGGGACCCAGTAGTCTTCACCCAGATGGACGGGACTGCCATGCAATCATGCAAGTTTCAAACTGTGGAACTACCGGTGGGGGTGTCGAGACACTGGGAACAAAGGGCTTTCATAGTGCACCCCACTGCCCAATTCCCCATGGTCTTAGATAGCCCCTGATTGGCAGCCCATGACCCCTATGTCCAATGGAGTAGAGGAACATTGACATTTTTAGACCCCAGTTGCAAGGAGCATCAGTGGAACCCAGTGTGGGGGGAGGAGCCCTGTCCAGCCCCTGCATGAGTTTGCCTGGCACAAGAGGAATTAAACGCCATTCCCCCGAAGTACAGAGACTTGGGGAGGGTGTTTGAGGAGGGGACTGTGCCATTGAAATATTACCAGGGCACAAAATGCCCAAGGGGAAGCTATATGATGTGAGTCCCCCGGAATGGGAGGAATTATGACGGTTCATTGATAAAAACTTTGAGCAGGCATTTATCCAACCCTCTACCTCCCCTTTTGTGGCTCCCATACTGTTCCGGAAGAAGAAGGATGGGGGTTTGAGACTGTGTACAGATTACCAGGGCTTGAATGCAGTGTCCATATCGAATGCCTACCCCTTGCCACTAATAAAGGATTTGCTAGCCGAGGCGGCTAAAGGGAAGTACTTCACGAAACTGGACCGCCGGGATGCATACTTTAGAGTGCGTATCCAAGAGGGGGACGAGTATAAAATGGTGTTTAACACCCCCCTGGGACAGTTTGAATATTTGGTGATGCCATTCGGCTTGGCGGGAGCCCCGGTGGTTTTCTTGGACCTAATTAATGAAGTGTTGCACAAGCACCTGTTCAAGGGGGTGGTTGTTTATCTGGATGACATGTTAATATACACGCAAGACCTGGATTCACACATGAAGTTGGTGCGCGAGGTGTTGACTGCACTATATGACAACCATCTGTTTGCTAAACTCTCTAAGTGCGAGTTCCACAAAACAGAGATTTTCTGGGGTACCGCAAAACCCAGCAGGGGCTGGAGATGGACCCCAAAAAGGTGCAGGACGTGGTGGGGTGGGAGCCCCCCAAAACAGCTTCAAAGCTTCTTAGGGTTTGTGAATTTTTACTGTGCCTTCATCCCTAAGTTTGCACAGGTGTTGCTGCCCCTGACTGACTTATTAAAAACTAAAGGGAAGGGGCCAGAAGCTACCAAAGGAGGAAGTAAGCTCAAATGGTCCCCCGAATGCCAATGGGCTTTCGATGAGTTAAAACTTTTATTAACTTCAGAGCCCATTTTACATTACCCCGATGAGAGTAAGGGGTTTATTGTCCAGGTGGATGCTTCTGATGTGGCAATGGGGGGGGGGGCGATTCTGCAATGGGTGAGGGTGGCAAACTGCACCCCGTTGCTTGTGTCTCAAAGAAATTTTCAGGGGCCAAATGTAACTGGGCAGTTTGGGACAAGGAAGCTGTGGCAGTAAAGTTGGCCCTTTTGGCTGGAGGGGGCATGGATACCTTTTGAGGTGTGGACTGACCGTAAGAACTTAGAGGCACTCAGAACCCACTGCCACTTAAACACTAAGCAGCTCAGGTGGACAGAATTCTTTTCCAAGTTTCAGTTCACCATCAAATATCTTTCCAGGAAGTCCAACTTTTTGGCCAATGCCCTCTCTTACCTACCCCAGCACGCAAGCCAATGGGATGAGGTCACCAATATGGTCTTCCACCCTGCCCAGTTGGGAGGGGCGGTGGTGATGTGCAGTAAGGCAAAAGCGGGGAGGGAGACGGAAGTTATGGACTGGCTGGAAAGTTTCAAAGCTGCTTTTTCATGTCAGGACCTAGAGGTGGTGGTGCGTGAAGGATTACAGCACCAGGAGAACAGAAGTTGATGCAAAGGGGGGAAGGTGTATGTACTTATCTCCCTGAGAGGAACTGTAATGGCATAAAGCCATGACAACAAACTGTCTGGGCACTTTGGGTTTTTAAAAACCTTATACCTATTGCAAAGGCAATGTTGGTGGCCAGGGTGGTGCAAAGATGTTTCTAAGTATGTAGCCACCTGCCAAACCTGTCTAATGAGTAAACAACAGGGGGGGTAAAGTACCTGAGCGACTCCACCCTTTGGAAACCCCTGAACGTCCTTGGTCGGTGATCTCCATGGATTTTATAACAAACCTACCAGAGAGTCAGGGAAGGACTGTGGTTTTGGTGGTGGTGGACCTGTTCTCAAAGCAAACTCATTTTGTACCTTGCAAGCAAATGTCCACCGCAAAGCAACTAGCCTCCCTGTTTTTGCAGCACATGATCAGATTACATGGTTTCCCAAAAAAGGTTATTTCCGACTGCGGGGCTCAATTCGTTGCTAAATTCTGGAAAGAGCTCTTAAAACTACTGGGCATAGAGTGGGGGCTGAGTAGCAGCTACCACCCCGAGACTGACAGACAGACTGAGTGCACAAATCAAATACTCGAGCAGGTGTTCAGGTGCTATGTGAACTATCAACAGGATAATTGGCTACCCCTTTTGCCATTTGCAGAATACAGCTACAATAATTCCTTTCATAGTTCCATTGGCATGAGCCCATTTAAGGCAGTACATAGATATGAGGGGGGGGGCCCTTCTCACGGTCAACCTCGCTGAACCTATCAAGGGTGATGCCCACCTATGGTGGTCGAATGTAACTAAAAACTGGGATATATTACAACAGTCCTTAGAAAAAGCCAAAGCAGATTACAAACATTATGCTGATGGAAAAAGGAGCCCCAAATGGGATTTAGCTCCAGGAGACTCTGTCTACGTGTCTACAAAGCACTTAAAAGGGCTACAACACCCCGAAGGAGATTAGGTTGGAAATACGTAGGCCCTTTTAAGGTGGTGTGTGTTATTAACAATGTAGCTGTAGAACTCGATCTCCCCAAAACATTACGTTACAGAAATCTGATCACCCAGTCTCTCACCTTGGGCATGTCTTGTTATAAAGTAGCTTCTTACAGCTCACCAGTTCCCTTTATCCATTCTCAGTCTTGAGCAGCTTTAAGACTCAGTCATGAAGATATAAAATTAGAATGTCTAAAAAAGCCATTACAGATAGTGCAGTCCTAAGCAGAGTTACACCCTGTTAAATCCATTGAAATTAACAGACCTAAATGGACGTCTCTGCTTAGGATTCCACTGTAGGTGATATCAGTTAATAAGGTGGATATCAAGGTTGCACTCAAGATGTCACAATGAGTGTGAATTCAAGGAAGTGATTTTTAGCACCTTCCCCTGCACCCCCATAATAGCTGGTGATGATGATTAGGAGACACACACACCCCAGAATAACATGGGATGCTGCAACAAGAAGTGGAAACTGTGCAAAGTCCAGCCCCTCATTCTTGCTTCGAGTATGGAGTGATGTGAATAACTCTTTAGGTTAGATATAGGCAATTCTGTAAAAAGAAAAGAAAGGAAGGAATGGCCATTCCTGCATAGTATATATTTTTAAATCACAGTTTATAATATAGCTATGAGAAAAGACAAAAACTGATAGAGCAGTTAATGACATAATAATTTTTTCATATTGAAATTAGTTTTCATCCCAGGAGGAAAGGCCATTCCAAAGGTGAAGTCTTACAGCCAATAAATAAGGCTCACTAACTATAACTTCTGGCTCAAAGGATGCATGTCCTAGCAAACTGTAATTTATATGTTGGAACACAAAGTGGAAGGTAGTTGGTTACGTGCCTTCCTGTAGCCCCCATCTGAAACCAATTGATTTGTATTTGCTAGAGTTAAAATGAACATATTCCTTACAGAGCTGGAAGTCAGCTGTCTTCATAACATATACCAGAATTGGCATAATAATTGCTGTAATTATTTTATAACTGGAGAGCATATCACACGATCAAAAGTTGGCTCAGTGGGGGGGGGGGAATAAAGCACTCTGAGCTTCCTTTATTTCTTTCATTCCATAGCCCAGTCCAATCACAATATGCTTAATCATGAGTAACATGTTCAGTGCTGAAGGCTGCACTGGAAATCTGTTGCAAGTCAGAAGTTGACAATTAATTTGAACACTGTCAAGTTCATGAACTTGGTGGATGCAAAAATGCTGTTGAAGAATATCTTGCATTGTATACCCCCCCAAAAAAGTATTCTCATTAAACTTGATACAGCCCTTTGGGAAAAAATAGATTTATTTTCTTTGTTGCTGATTCTTTAATAGCAAGCAGACATATTTATTGTATTTCAATCTCACCTACAGGAAAACACCTTTCAGGTCCCACTATGATGATCAGATATCTGATTCCTTATTATACATTGGTTGTAATCAACTTTCCACTTAAAGCAGTTGTTCTCAATTTGCCTCCATGTTGTGTTACACAATATCTAATATTAGTGGAAAAGTTTTGACACTGTATTATTTTCCCTCTTTCTTTCATGAGAAGGCCAATACTGTAGAAGGGATTGTTCTATAGTCATTTCAAATTGTGAGCATTTTCTTTGACATAAACTTATAGGCCTGTCACTTCTGGTCTACAAGCCCCATTAAAAATAATGTATGAACTAAAGCTGTAGTCCTAAGAATACTTATTCAAAAGAAATTCCTTTTGAGATAAATGAGATCTCTTTCCAAATAAACATGGCTAGGCTTGGGTTTAAGAATTGCTTATCACAGTATAATCTAATACACAGACGTTCTCAACTGTATATGAAGACAATATATTTTGTAATGTGGGAATTATTGCTTATGAGTGTAATCCTTAACAGAATTGCACCCTTCTGAGCCCATTGACTTCAATGGATTTAAAAGGTTTAAAATCTGTTTAGGATTGCATTGCAAGTGTCTGGGGAGGGGCCGTGGCTCAGTGCTAGGGTATCTGCTTGGTATGTAGAAGGTCTCAGGTTTAATTCCCTGCTTCTGTAACTCAAAGGATCAGGTTGTAGATTATAAGAAAGACCTCTCCCTGAGATCCTGGAGAGCCACTGTCAGTCTGGGTAAAAAATACTGACCTTGATGGATCAATGGTTTGATCAGTATATGGTAGTTTCATGTGGCCACTCCCGCACTGTCATTTTTGTCACTCGTTTGTCGCTATTGCTTCAGGGTTCCCCCCCCCCATGTGTTTCACTCTCTCTAGTAGTCCCAGAGGGAGCAAAACACAGGTGGAAACATGTTTTAAGTTATGCCCAGTTCTGCTTTCAGGCACTGGTATTGGTTCAAGAAGCCAGGCATGCACATCCATTCTCACATTACAAAATGCAAGCATCTACCTCCAGGATCCAAAGAGCCACTTTAGGTGTACCCAAGGGTTTGAGTATGAATGCCCAGTGGTTTTTTTTACTTTTTTCCCTTTAAGTAGTAGGTCCCTCTGCCATATCACAAAGTGCTTTTGAAGTTCACCACAAGTGATTTGCCACATGGGTACAACCAGCTGATGCTTCAGATGCTCAAGCCTAAAGCACTATTGGACATACCTAGTCAGAGACATAGTTCTTTAGATCCTAGCTCTTTGTATATGAAACTTAAATGTATGGCTGCTTTCAGAAATCACTTCTAACTGACATCAAACTGAGGTGAGCATGAACCAGGTTGCTGCTGGGCTTGTGTGCACACTTCATCCCCCACCCCTCCTGTGCAGAGAATCACAGTTAGAAAGTAATTTTAGTTACCCATTGGGTGCGTTCAGATACACCGTTTGATCTGGTGTCGTGACAGTTCAGCAACAGATTTTATATGCATGATCACACAGTCAAAACCTGCCTCCCATCCCCAGCTGTTGGTTTCCAGCTCAAAACTGCTTTAACCCGGAGTATTTTGTTACCAGGTCCCAAAGTGGTGTTTTCTCAGCTCTCCCATTTAAAGCCACATTTCCCCCCTGTGTGATCCCCCCCCCGGTTTCAAGCCACTTCCAGTTTAAACCCCCTCCCTGCTTGAAAGCTGCCCAAGGCTTCCACTTTTCGCCCGCCATTTTTTTTAGTGTCGCCGGTGCGCCCATAGGCGGAGCTCTGCTACCATGTTTAGAAAACTGAAATTTAAATGGTCACTTGTTTTAGAGTTTAGATGAGTTCAGGATCTCATGGAGGCCATTTTCAGGTCAAACGTTTAAAGGGAAGTCTTTTGTTCGCCCTGGTGGTTCTGCGTATGCGTCATAGTAGTTTCACACACACCCATTCTACAGATGAGCGCCTATGCGCATGGTGCAAACTGAGAAAAAAATTAAAACCCACCGATACACGCTCCCACATGTCGGTAGTGTACACGCCGGAGAACGATGTGACTGCGCGGTAAAGTGGGATAAGGGAGGTAAGTGTGATCGCGATTATCTAGATCAAATATAATCCGGTTCAAACTGGAGCAGTTTAACCCACTCTCAGCATGCCATCTGACAGCACCCATTATGTACAAATTCAGATAGTGCAGATTATCCAGAGTTAGTTCCTCTCCCCAAATTGGGAGTCTAAGCTTGAAGTAAACAGTGATTTAAAATTCTAGGAGGGCAGCTAACTTTGGTTAACCTATGCTCAGATAACTTGAGTTAGCTTCTGGAAGTCTCCACCTCAGAAAGGGGAGATAGCAGATAAAGTACATAGAGCTCAAATTTTACGGTCCTCTAACCTCAAATTTGAATCAACCTGGTTCCCGATATTTTCATTTCTTACTTCACGGGGCATATTGCCAATAAATACCTGTTACCAAAAATGGGTTCTGATGTAACATACTAAGAGTCGAAATTTAAAGGATGCTTTCGTTATTTGTTATTATTATCTCTGGGGCTTTAAGTTCAAAAATACCTGAATGATACTGTAACTCTTTTGTAGGAATGTCGAGTGTTTATTATTGGATTCTTTGCATGTTCTTGTTTGCTTTGTTATGAAAAATGAATAAAGAGAAATTTTTTTAAAAAAGAAAGGGGAGAATAGGGAGGATAAATCACACACACACAAGCTTGACATGAAGCTCAGATCATGCATTCCCTAGTTTGGCATTTGTATAAAAATGATATCTGAATACAGCCCACATTACTAACTTATGGTGCCATCCTAAGTATTCATTGGACTTAGAAGGGTGTGATTCTGCTTAGGATGGCACAGCTAGCCTCTGGACATTAGTTTCACCAGGATAAAATCAAGGAGGAGAGTACAACAGTGTAAGCCACTTTGGTTCCTACAGGGCAGAAAAGTGAGATAAATATCTGTTTAGATAAAAATGAAACATAAAGTATTCTAAGCTGGAAACAGATCAGAAAACCCAATTGTCATTGCTAATACTGAAAAATACTAAGTGAGTTAACTAGAGAATGTGGACCCATTTTAACTGACCTCCAAATAATCCTTTCTGAATGAACTTTCTTCACAGAAAGAAGAGCATGTCCCATATACAACCTGTGGAAAGTGTGTACGGATGACCTTCTGTACAAGTGCTGTCCTTTTCTGGGTAAATCACTACTGATGTTCATTGTCTATTTAATTTCATTAGCATTATAGATCGTGTAAAGAGCAAAAAAAGACAGATTATTTCTGTGTTACAGTCCTTTCACATTATTGTATTTTCTCTGAATGTACACGAAACATCGCCTTTGAAAAAAAAACATAATGGAAGTTTAACAACAAAAAAGGCTTTTAAACTAATCCTTAAAGCTTTTCATACAGACACTGTATGTGTGCATGTGTGTGTATTTCCCTGAATGCTTGGTTTTGGGGGGGGGGGGGGGGGGGGAGGACCATCTCCAAAAAGCCTTGGGAGGCTGTACAACAAAGTGGGAGGTTTGTGCCTTGTTACCATCTGTCTTGAAGACTGCAAAACCAAACATGCCCAAAGGAATAAGCTCCATTGAATTCACTACGATTTACTTCTGAGCAGGGGTCGTTTCGTAGAAAAAGAGCTAGGGGAACTCATTAGCATAACTCATTAGCATATGCCACACACCCTGACATCACCGGAAGTGTGTCATAAGGCCACACACCCCGCCCCCAACGGCCCCGGCCGCCACCGCCTGCCTTGCAGCTCCACTGCCGAGCCCCATGAGGGGCCCAGCGGTGGACCTGCAAGGCCGGTGGGAGTGCAAGGAAGCCCTGCGAAGGCCCTCCCTGGCCCCAGGCAGGCAGGGGTGGGGAGAGGCAGGGAGGAAGCAACTTACCCTCCCTCTTCTCCTGCCTCCTCCTGGCTGAATGAGGGCCGGAAGCGGGGCGGTCAGGAGCAGGGGGCGGGGCTTCGTCATGTGCCCCGCCCCCCGTACCTCACCCGGGGGAACTGCGATCCCCCGCGATCCCCCCCGAAATGACCTCTGCTTCTGAGTAACATGCTACTAGATGCGCAGGAGTCATAGTTTTTCCTTCTAAAACAGTACTACTCCTTTGCTTAGTCCAGACTCATTCCTTATTCTTGTCCCATTTCCTTTTACTATCTTGTAGGGAACTCCAGATGTCTTTGTACAGCTAGACTCACTCCTGATGGCTCTATTTCTGGCTTTGTGCCATCTGATTCTGGCTTGATTTCCTACCTTCTGAATCTCCTTCTTATCCTCCTAACACACCTTGTACATCCATTTTTAAGCTTGTTATTTTGGATTCTAGTTACATTTTCAAGGTAATTTAAAAATGTTTTCTGTGTATATATAAAAAAGTAATGTGTGTGTACAGGGGAAAAAATGTTTTCAACCATATTTAATAGGGGTACACATGCCAGGAAGTCAGAAATGGCAATGGCTTTCTGTCACATGATAGAAAACACACATTTGTCATTGATCAAAGGCTTCTCATTGAGGCCTTGTTTCACAGTCCTTTTGTGGTGGCTGGGTCAGAAAACAGCATGTAATGTGTGTGCATATAAACTCGTTATTCAGTTGCCATTTGCTTATGCAAAGCAGATACTTGCGTATACAAATCTGTTCTTAAGCAAATTTGTTTCAGGCATATAGGTCGTTGCTTGAAAATTTAGTCTCTTGCTCATTTTAGCTGCAGTTTTGATTAAATTTCATCTTACGTTCCATGAAAGCAAAGAGAGTTGTTTTGAAGACCAAACCACTCCCCCACCCTTACTTTTTTCTTATTTGTTGTGGTCATTTGGTTCAATATGTCACAGATGAATGGGCCTTCTTCAGCTTTTTCATTTAAGCTAAGAGAGCAAAGCTCAGAGCTCTTTAATGTTGTTTTAATTAAAAGTAAAAGTTAAAAGAAGCCAAGGCAACCGTGAAAAGAAAAGTAAGATGGTAGAGTATCCAAGGAAGCACGTTCACAAAACAAAAGTTTTACTATAACATTAGCCCAGAGCTTGGCCTACTATAGGCTGTTATCAATTTTTCCACTAACCCAAGCATGCTTTAGGTCACATTTTTGGGCTAAAATCCACTGCTCATAACCAAAAACAGATTTTGCATCTGAGAGTAGAGAATGGACACAGGTAATTTTGGTTGATTGCTAAAGAAGATGTTGGCTGGCTTTAAACGAGGATGACTTTAGATAAACCATTGCACCTGTGGTGATGACATGATATTCCAATGATTCAGAACTCCCAGTGGGTTGTCACAATGTCAACAGGTTTCTTCTGCCCTAACTTATCCCTTGAAACAGGTTGCCCCCAGCAGTTTTTCATTTGGTGGGGCTCCCAGTGGCAAAGGGGAGTGACGGGCGTGAGGGGATATGAAGGGGAAATGGCACTGATGTGGGCGGGGAGGTTCAGAAACCTGCCCATCCGTGTGGTGAGCCAAACTACTTTGACCACAATCTTCCTGGAAGGATTGTAGCAAAGCAGGTTTAAAGAAGAGACTGTCAAGGATGACAGAAATGATCATTGGTGCACAGTTGGGGAACAATATCGTGTGGACAGTAACAAAACAAAACCTTGCTCCTTTTTGGTCCCAGAATGGGACCAAACACTCTGTAGTGGAAGCAGCCATAGATTCTGATCTGAAAAAATCTCTCCTAATGAATTAGTTCGCCATGGGTATTATGTTAATGTGTGTGAAAGATTCTTTTCCATAGTGGGATAAAAACCCTTTGAAAAAAGATGCTGATGACAAGATCATCCTTCAGAGGCATGGGATTTTACTTTCTTGAAGCAAGAGTGTCATTCCTTCCCCTAAGTCCTTCATGTCTCACCTACCTTTATTATCAGGAGTATGTTGCCTTTGTCAGCATGTTCCTAGGAAAACTGAGAGTTTGAGAATATTTATTGAGTTTAACATGAAGTATAGTTAGAGTGACTTGAGTTAAAAGAATTAATGTTACAAAGAAACTTGCGGCCTGAGCAAGATATGAGCTAGAAGCCTGGGGAAAAACAAGTGAAACAAAGCAAAAGACAGATTTTAAATACTGAAACACAGATTTAAAAACCAAACTAAACCACCAGCCGTTCTTTTCTTCCAGCAGAGCATCAGATTCATGCATGGCTGCTTTGGAAGGAAAGGTACAGTTTCAGTTATTCTGCACTGCAGGAAGCATGACATTGCTGAATTGCACAGGTGCAGGGAATAGAGTTAGCTGTTTGTTTGCTTGCCTGGGGTATGTAGGTGAGTGGCAGCACTTCCTCCTGGCTTGCATTGGCTGGGGGGGGGGACCTGCTGTCTTAGTTTTCTCTCACTACTGTAACACATTTTCAGCAGAGGAAAGAAGGGAGCCAATGTGTTTTCATCATGTCTGCAGACTTGCTTCCGTATTAGTCAGGGGTCATTTCGTAGAAAAAGAGGTCCAGGAGCTCATTAGCATAACTTATTTGCATATGCCATGCCCCCTGACATCACTAGAAGTGTGTCAGAAGGCAACACCCACCGCTCAGGTTCCACTGGACTGTTTTGGATTACTAGCTATGGGGGGGGGGGACACGTAGATCTGCCCTCACAGAGGAGGGAGAACTTGTACCTGAAGGTGTGGGGGGGGGCTCTGCAACTTACCTGGTTACTTCTTGCTCCTTGTGGCCTGACTGAGGGCTGCTGGGAGCAGGGGATGGGGCTTGCTGCATGTGCCCACCCCCTGGGCTCCTTACTGCTGGAGCTCCGCTCCTGTGTGCTCCTGCAGGAAATGACCCCTGGCATTAGTCATTTTCTCGAGACGTAACGTGGTTCTTTCACTCAGTTAGTATGGAGAATCCAGATCAATGCTGTGCTGTATTCCTATATTTTTCTCTTTTTGTGTGTGCGTGCGTGTGTGCACTTGGAAGTCATGGTTGACTTCTGGCAACCATAATGGGGCTAGGATGTTTCAGAGAGATGGCTTGCTATTGTCTGCCTCTGTATCCCAGCCCTGGTGTTCCTTGGAGGTCTCCTTTCCATGTACTTGCCAGGGTCGGCCCTGCTTAGCTTCCGAGATCTGACAAGATCGGGCTTGCCAGGGCTGTCCAGGTCAGGGCGTATTCCTGTATTTTTAAGACAGACTTGTGTCAGTTTTTCTGTATTCAAATGCACTTGTAGCACATTATAGTTCAATGAACCTTCTCACAGTTGCCAAACTTTTAATTTATTGTTTGCATTCACAGTGCCATAGCATTATTGAATTGTATAGAATTACTGAATTCATTAACTGTTACCTGCTGGCAGACCCTTTAATTTCTTGTTTTCTTCCTGCAGTCCAATCAATTACACATTTGTTTGTTTTTTCATAAATTTATTTTGCTGATTATTGTAATTTTGCAGTCCTCATAATGGAAAATTTTAAAATTGAATGAGCTATTGTTTTAGCGCAAAAGAGAAATGAAGGACTCACTGGTGGGTCCTTCATTAGCAAATGGCTAATTAATACTGAAACCACTGATTAAAGGGCCTGCACAGAGGAAGCAGAAACTCCTTTCAAAGAAATGGTAAGACATTATGTAAGCACACTTTCAAGGGAAGTAGTCCCATTGAACCTAATCAGACATTTAAGTGCCAATATGGTGTGGTGGTTAGAATGTCAGACTAAGGTCTAGGAAACCCACATTCAGATCCCCCCTGTGCCATGGAAGTCCTTGTGGTGACCTTGGGCCAGTCACACACTCTCAGCCACAGGGTTGTTGTGAGGATAAGATGGAGGAGAGAAGAGTGATATAAACCGCTTTCTCCATTGGGGAGAAAGCAGAGTATAAATAAATATAATTTTCAGTAAACATATATATTTTTGTGTGTGAGAATAGGTATTATGGGATAATTATGGGAAATGCAGTGCTATATTAATGGCTATTTGGAATACAGTAATCCAGCTTTCAGCAACCTGTAGGATTCTGAGCAGAACTGTTTAGGATTGCTCTCTTGGAAACGAGGTCAAGAAGAGGAAGGAAAGGTTCAAGCCGTAAAGAAAATTAGTGAGAGAGGGAATTAATGATTATTTTTCATATGGAAGACTGTATACTATTTTTATTTATTTATTTCTTATATTTATAATCCGCCCTCCCCTCAAGCGGGCTCAGGGCGGCTCACACTGCCTGGCTCGGTGCTTGTGCTTTTTAAAACATGAAATGCTCCTCTTCTCTTACACATTTCTTTACATCTTTCTTATACCTTTTGCATTCCCCCCTTTCCACATGCCACCCGTGTCCTCATTGGGCTGCGTTTTGTTTTTGTTTTGCCTTTTTCACAATATGGATATTTTGGGTGGTTGTCTGGATTTTTCCCCATAGACAAAAATTAAATAAAGAGTTTTAAAAGACATGTATGTGCATATAGTATGTTAATTCAGATTATATTTGTTCTTTTTTGTCTTCAGATCTTGCTCATTATCGCCTCAGTGATTGGCATAATTGTGTACCGGCTCTCTGTGTTTCTGGTGTTTTCGGCAACACTCCCAAAACACGTTAATAGGACGGAAGCAATCCAGAAGTATCTAACTCCACAGGCAGCAACTTCAATCTCTGCTTCAGTCATCAGCTTCATAATCATTATGATTCTGAACATGATCTATGAGAAAGTAGCAATCATGATTACTGACTTTGGTAAGGTTATCAAGTAGCCCAACACACAAAATTTGCAGTGAAAAAAATCCTGATGAAATCTTATGCTTATAAATGGGAATGCTAGCAAATAGAGTACCTCCAACATGTATTTGAGGATTTTTTTCATCCTTGCAATGACTGTTAAGCATTTTAAAATGCAGTGTCTGTTATCAAAGAAATATGGCATTCATCTCCATGCCTAAGAAATTCTGGTGTAGCCAGCATGAAAGATCAATTGTTTACAGCAATATATTTACGAAACTG
Source organism: Gekko japonicus (assembly GCF_001447785.1). Classification (NCBI taxonomy): domain Eukaryota; kingdom Metazoa; phylum Chordata; class Lepidosauria; order Squamata; family Gekkonidae; genus Gekko; species Gekko japonicus. Next base: position 3,666,789 of record NW_015165234.1, read on the forward strand.
ACAAAGCACAGAAGATTACTATAATAATTCCAGGTTTATAAAAATGGATCAGTACTGCATAACACATTCAATTGCATTACCTATTGTTTAGAGTAGCCATTTTCTTGTAAATAAATAGGAAAAGAACCATGGTTCTAAAGCTTTCTTTCCTTAGTAAATAGAGACACTATTGAAAACATGCTGTTTTTCTTCCCATCCAGGTCATTTATATTAAATAAACTGTCCTATTTTGGTACATCTAAAGTAGCAGTATTTCAATATTTTTTCGTTTGCATCACATCAAAATGTTATGTTCATTATGTATTGAATCTGCTGGAGGCATTTTTGCATTGAAAATTGCTGCTTGTTCGTGTGCAGAAGAGCAAAAATCACCCCCTCCCTTTTGTAACACATAATCATGGAATTAGCATAATAGCTACAGTATATTAGGCAACTCTAAATAATCTATGTTATAATGATGTAAATTGTATTCAAGGTTGCATGACGCATATGTATTTGTCTCCAAAGGTGTTCTCGGGTTAATAATTTCTCTCTTTCTCACCCCATAAACTTCAGAACTACCAAGGACGCAGACTGATTATGAAAACAGCCTAACCATGAAGATGTTCTTATTCCAGTTTGTCAACTATTATTCTTCATGCTTCTATATTGCATTTTTTAAGGGTAAATTTGTAGGTTACCCTGGTGACCCAGTTTATTGGCTTGGAAAATACAGAAACGAAGAGGTATGAATGAAGTGTTCATTGTGCGTGTGTCTCCCAATAACTAGCGGTATTAGGACTAAACTAGATGTTAGATGCAGGTAGCTTGCCTCAGTACCGTTTTTGAAATCAAAAGGAGCTTTGGGAGTAGATGGATTCTCTTCCGGGCTGCAGTGAGAGAGAAACCTCGCAGAGACAAATCCATGACTCCCATGGACAATGAGCACTGAAAAAGCAGTGCCCTAAGAGCCAGGGACCCTGGAACATGTCCCAAGTCTCCTTGCACCTAGGACACTGTTATGAATATGCACAGTGCCACCTTGGGCACAGGGATCTTGGGACCTGTATTTTCCAGGGAATTCAATGTCTGTATTATGTACATCCTGGAAAACGTGTTAAAGTATCTATGGGTCGCATCCAGACAGCTTTTTCACTCAATCTCACCCAGTTCTCTTCCCTACTACAACCCCTATCCTACATAGTGTTTTTCCATGATGGTCCCATAATCAACAGCATGGTCGTTTTGGTGGTCAAAGGAGACTCCAGCCTCCCTTTTCACCAGCCAAGACACTGATTGGATTCATCCCCCTGATGCTTAAGAGGCTGGCGTTTCAGTGTTCTAGGCCAACACAGAGAGGCTTCCTGCAAGGCCTCCCGGTTACTGAAGGTGTAAGTAATTTGGGGAGAGGCAGCAATGCAAGATTCACAGTTAGACTCTGAGAGGGGGGGGGTTGGATACCCAGTGATGTCCTTGGAAACATGCCATTTCCATCCATGGAAATGTGCCAGCTTTAGAATTAGCTTAGAAATACTATGCATTTTATCCTCCCCCCCCAAAAAACCCCACAACTGTTGCTAGTTGAGTTCATTCCAGATAGGTGGGGGTGGGTTGCCATCACTGTTCCCTCTAAGCTGAGTTAGTGTGAGCTAGCTCACAGTTTTTTAGCCTCCGGCTCACACATTTTTGTCTTAGCTCAGGAAACATGGCTGCAGAGCAAGCTAATTTATGCAGCAGGCAAATTGCTCGCCCACAACTTTAATGCCAGTCACTCACAAAGTAGAATTTTTGCTCACAAGACTCCACAGCTTAGAGGGAACATTGGTTGCCATTACTAATTGAAAGCAAATAGTCTGAAGACTGCTGCTAATATTCAATTAGAATAATTTCTAATTATGTTACTTTACACAGTGTTATGGATACAACAAGGGGCAATACTCCTATGGAAAATATTGCCATCATTTTTTGTGCTACTATTCTGAAACTGTAAAAGACTTTGAAATTGTCTCAGTCCAAAAAACAAACAAACAAACAAAAACACAGGCCTAGATCCAGCTAGCTTTTTTACTCCGTCTCACCTAATTCACTCCCCACTCTGGCCCCCTGCGTCACATGCCTTTCATCCATGGGAGCTTTTAATCATAAGCTTAACAGTTTGCCACATAGACCTCCTAAAATCTTACTTTATTTTATTTTACAAAATTTAGATTCCACCTTTCTGCCATTACAAGGGCCACTAAAGAAGCTAAGAAATTTAAACATACATAATAAACTGCAGGCTGTGGAAGGTCAATAGTTCAGCAGTTCGAGACCCGGGTGCCGCATGATGGAGTGAGCTCCCATCTCTAGTTCCAGCTCCTGCCAACATAGCAGTTCGAAAGCGTTCCGTGCACCTTGGTGTTTAGTCATGCCGGCCACATGACCACGGAAATGTCTTCGGACAGCGCTGGCTCTTCGGCTTTGAAACAGAGATGAGCACCGCAACCCTAGAGTCGGACTCGACTGGCTTTCGAGCAAGGGAACCTTTACCTTTTACCTTTAATAAAATAATATTTCAACCTCCCCCCCCCAAAAAAAAAACATACACCATAAAAATAATGCAGAACAGCTCTGACCTGGAGAGCCCAGGCAAGCCCAGTCTCATCAGATCTCAGAAGCTAAGCAGAGCCCCGACCCCAGCAAGTACTTGGAAGGGAGACCTTAAAGGAATACCAGAGGCGGGACGCAGAGGCAGGCTAATCAAGCCACCTCTCTGAAAATGTCCAAGCCTCAGTAGGGGTTGCCGGAAGTCACCATGACTTCCAGGCACGCAAGCATGCACACACACACACCAAAAATAATAATAACTCAGAACAGAGTTAAAATACATACAAAGATATAAAACAACAATTAAAACATTGGTTAGGAATGGTCCCTGGGGGAATGCCTTGTAAAATATAAAGTGTTTTACTCCTGCCTATTTCATCCTTAGTGTGATCCGGGTGGATGTCTTCTTGAACTTACAACACAACTGACAATAGTAATGGGAGGCAAAGCAATCTGGAATAACATTCAAGAAGTGCTTCTTCCGTAAGTAAATATGGCTGAAAAGTTAGTTGCTGCCATATTGACATACAGCTTTTTAGTCTGTTTAATCTGCTTTATTTATTTATTTTACACATGCATACACACTAACAGCCCGGGGGAGTTACTGTTTGCATTCAGTCATCTTTGAAAGGTGTGATATCAGTACATACAAATAGTTTATTGGGATATTATACATTTTCTTATTTTAAACATTTATCAATATATTCATTTTATAGGAGTTGCATCCCACAGTTGCAGCATGCAAGAGTTTATACCATTAATCTATATAAATATATTTGTGCAAAATGTTAAACCAGTTGTCAAACCATTTTTGAAGTTATTATCTACATTTTATATATATAAAGAGCTGGGGTCTGTACAGATGGGCAAATTTACACTATGAGGCCAGCTGCTGCTATGATTTAGAGTTCAGCAAACTCAGGGAAAATGTTTGCAGAAAACATTCCGTTAAAAAAAAATTAATTGGACGGGGGTCTCCCTTGCCTATTAATAGGTTGTCACCATTGTTAATAGCATATAAAAGACAAGGTCAGCTTTTAAGAAGATATGTTCTGAAGTCTGTCATTTTTGTACTTACTAACAACTTATTTGTTAAGAGCAAGCATAAGAAGCCATGGAAATAAAGCAAACATTTTAAAATTGATTAAATGAATGGATTCTGAGATGAAAGCTTAAAACAGCTAAGATTTCTTGGACAACAGTTCAACTGGCCTCCCTGCAGTTAGTAAATAGGATTAATTGGCTCAATATAGATGTTTCAGAGCCAGATTGATTACTTACAGACTCAGTTACTCTGAACTGAGGAAATGATCTTCGAGTGGTAATCTGTGCAGGTACACACACATGTGTGGGACTGCACAGAGAACATGAAGAAGATCTTTAGTTCCTGTTAACTACTCTGTAAACAAATATTGTCTACCTCATCTACACAGAATTTCACTATTATCCTGTACTGAGCAAAGGATAGGTTCTGTCATTGTATTGATTCACAGTAAATTCTAAAATTACGTTACTGCATAAGTGAGCTCTCAAACCTAATCTGAATCTGGCCCTCATGAGGAGGAGGAGAACTAGTTTTTATACCTTGCTTTCCTCTATTTTAAGGAATTTCAGTGTGGCTTACAATCTCCTTTCCCTTCCTCTCCCCACAACAGGCACCTTGTGAGGTAGGTAGGTCTGAGAGAGTTCTGAGGGAACTGTGAATGGCCCAAGGTAGTTAGAGTTGCCCCCACTGCTGTGTGAGCCAGGGAGCCATTGGTGGCTGCTCTGTAGGCTTGCGGATGGGCAAGTAAGCAAGTGAGCAGCCCAGCAAGGGAGGGGGGAACAAAGAGATGGGATCCCACAAGAAGTCTTGCAGTCCCCTGCTTGTTATTCCATCAGAACAAAATATTTATGATAGCACACTCCTTAAAAGATAGACTAAATCTTGGCATGATCCAAACTCATAGATGGTTGAAGAATCTGATCGGAAGATGTTGCACCGCTGCTCGGTCAGAAGTTATTGTCCCGCGCTGGGAACAGGACTACCACCTGCAACCGATTGGCAAACTTGGATTGTTTTATGAGTATCTTGAAATGGGTAAGCCAGCAATTTGTTTTGTGGCATAATCTGAATCCAAAAACATTTCTATAAGTCCACTAAATAAATCAATAAGACTGAAGAAATAAACATTTAAAAACTTGTAAAAAGTTGGAAAGCTAGATTTTTTCTTGAGTTTGATATTTTTTTAAAAAAAGTTTGTACGCAAAGAAGTTCCCTGGGGTTGTATGCGAGACATTAGACATGCTGATGAGAAACATGATTAAGCTCATATGAGTGCAGTGGTCTTTATCAGCAGCAGAATATTCCTCATGCACAATACAGAATCCCAACAAGCCCGTGGCGCATTCTCTTGATGAGAGCCCTACACATGTAAGGCTTTGGCTCATGCTCAAGATAGCTATATTAGCTTTTGTGTAAATGCTAACATCTAAATGATATATTGCTGCTTTCTTGCATCAAGAAATAAACGTATGGCCAAAGGATACTTGGAAGTGTCAAAAAAATCTGCAGTGATGAGTACCACAGATTCTGTTTCATAATTTTTTTTTCTTTCCTTGAGGGTTGCAGAATGTCTGTACTCAGTAGTTCCACATTTCTGGGATGTAACAGCCCATGTTTATGATGTTTGGGCAACCTAGAGCAGATCTGTGGTTAACCACAGGGATACACTGCTCTGACCTCTGAAAAGGCAGAGTGTTAATGTTATCACCATTGCATGTTGTGTTTTTCTTTGACAGTTATACAGTTTGGATTTGTGACCTTATTTGTGGCATCATTTCCCCTGGCACCCCTCCTGGCTCTTATTAACAATTTGCTGGAAATACGTGTGGATGCCTGGAAGATTACAACACAGTTCAGGCGTATGATTCCCCAGAAAGCTCAGGACATAGGAGCATGGCAGCCTATCATGCAAGGAATAGCTATTCTTGCCGTGGTCACAAATGTAAGTGCATTCTTTTTAAAATATATATATATATATATATTATTTAAACCAAAATATATTGGTAACAACATCCAACAATATAAAATAAAAAGATATGAACAAAGGGATACTAGGAGAAACTGGGTAATACGGACAAAATGTAAGTGCATTCTTAAAGCAACTACAGTTTGTACCTTAAATTTCAGCTCTTTCGGTCAGGAAGGTAATCTTTAGTCCAATTTTTATACTTTCACTGTCTGTATTTTCTTTTTACTTTGTCAACAATATGCTGACAAAGTGGTTAGAATGTCAGACTAGGACCAGGAACAACCAGGTTTGATCCTCCTCCTTTCATGGAAGCTTGCTGGGTGACCCATCATAATTTTCAGCAAGCAAGCATTCCATCTTAACTTGTTCTTGTAGAAACAAAAGCTGATGAGGTTCCAAAGAAAGAGAAGCACAGCCACTTAGAGGCAGCCACCACTCCTTTTGTAGACACATGTACTTTGCCCATTGTATAAATGCCAATTCCAGCTGGTCAGATTTCCTTATCCCCACAGCCTGCTATCAATCTCAAATCATTTGTTGTTGTTGTTCAGTCGCACAGTCGAGTCCAACTCTTCGCGACCCCATGGACCAGATCACGCCAGGCCTTCCGGTATTCCGCCGTCCTCTGAAGTTTGCTCAATTTCATGTTTGTTGCATCTATGACACTGTCTAACCATCTCATCCTTTGCCGTCCCCGTCTTTTTTGACCTTCAATCTTTCCCACCATCAGGGTCTTCTCCAGTGAGTGCTCCCTTCTCATTTGGTGGCCAAAGTATTTGAGCTTCAGTTTCATGATCTGGCCTTCCAGGGAACAGTCAGGGTTGATGTCTTTTAGGATTGACTGATTTGATCTTCTTGCAGTCCAAGGGACTCTCAAGAGTCTTCTCCAGCACCATAGTTCAAAAGAATCTATTCTTTGGCGCTCGGCCTTCCTTATAGTCCAACTCTCGCAGCCATACATGACTACTGGGAATACCATTGCTTTGACCATGCGAACTTTTGTTGGCAGGGTGATGTCTCTACTTTTTATCACGCTGTTTAGGTTCACCATCACTTTCCTCCCAAGGAGCAGGCGTCTTTTAATTTCATGGCTGCTGTCACAGTCTGCGGTGATCTGGGCTCCCAGGAATGTGAAGTCTGTCACTACTTCCATGACTTCCCCTTGTATTTGCCAAGGAGTGATGGGGCCAGATGCCATGCTCTTAGTTTTTTTGATGTTGAGCTTCAAGCTCACTTTTGCGCTCTCCTCTTTTACCCTGAGCAAGAGGCTCTTTAGGTCCTCTTCACTTTCTGCCATTAGAGTGGTATCGTCTGCATATCTGAGGTTGTTGATCAAATCAAATCATGCTTGGTCTCATTCCCAGGGAATCTCATCAGATCAGTCAGATACATCACCCAGACCTCAATGGATTTAGAAGGGTGTAACCCTGCTTAGGATGGTGCTGTGACTCCAGCAATTATACTAGGCCACTACTACTACTACTGCTACTACTGCTACTATGGTGTCAATTCACAACCAGCTCATGGTGACTCTAGGACCATGGGGTTTTTATGGCAAGAGATGAGCAGAAGTAGTTTGCCATTGTCTTCCTCTGCATAGCAACTCCAGTCTTCCTTGGTGGTCTTCCATCCAAATACTAACCATGGCCAACCCTGATCAGCTTCCAGGCTTTGATGAGATCAGGCTAGGCTAGGCTACCAGGCTGCTAGGAAGCCAAAAAGTGGAATAATGGGTTCTCAGGATAGTTAATTCAGAATACTCTGGAATGGGACAGGACAGCCTTGTCTTCTTTCTCACATCTTAATTATAGAAGAAGCATCAGAGAATGTTGGCCACTATCAATCACCTTCTCAGAGCAATGCCATTACCAAACTGGTTCTGCAAGAAGACTTGGAATATTTCATCCAAACCCTCAGAGGACCAATCTGTCAGGAACTCCAAAGATTTTAGATTTTTTAAATGGGGGAGAGCAAACCATGTATGTAGCCCTGAGCTCCTTGGAGGAAGAGAGGAATTAAAATGTTCTAGTTAAATAGGTCGAATTAATCTTCCTTGGTCTCCCCTAAGAAGTGGGTATCGCATGCATACTGAGCTTCAGGATAAATTTGGCAATATATAACTACTAGGAGTAAGGCCCTTTGTGGCTGGTGGGGCAGATGAGGGAAGGGGAAAATAGAGGGAGGCAAGCCATGTTTATTTCCTTCTGCTTAGCTATAAGGCAGGCCTGTCTCAAGTCCTTTTGCTGCCCCAAGTGGGTAGTATGGGAGGACAACCTCATGGTAACAGGTATGGTTCCCTCCACCCCTGACTTATGTTGATTTGGGGTTATGCAGTGGCAGCTAAGGTAGAAAAGCACCTCCCCTATGCCATGTCTTCTGGGTTCCATAGCCAGTTACAGAGTTGCCAACTCTGGGTAGTGAAATACCTGTAGATTTGAGGGGTACAGCCTGGGGAGGGCAGGGTTTGGGGTGGGGAGGGACCTCAGCAGGGTATAATGCCATAGAGTCCACTGCCCAAAGCAGCCATTGTAATAGCTGGGAAATTTTCTGGGGGGGAAATGATGTGCTGTGGCTGGGGAACACAGTGATTTCTGGGAGATCTCCAGGCCCCACAGGGAGATTGGCAACTCCAGTGACCATTTAAGGGAAGATTGGGATATGTATTTTGGCAACTCCAGTTGACTGTTTAAGGGAGAACTGGGATATGTATTTTACCTCAGGAGACATTCAATGACTCCCAACAGCAACAACAAACTGTTTAGAATGTTAGAGGCAAAGGCCAATTAGGCCACATATGCAAATGACCTCTGTGTTCCAAGCGGCTATTGGGGGGAGAAGAACAGCAAACTGTTTAGAATATTGGAGGCAAGACTCAGGCAATGCAGCCAGTGGATAGGGACAGCTTCTGAGTGTCAAATCAGGGAGCCAACTGATTTGGGATCATGTAGAATGTTCCAGAGAGTGCCACTACCAAAACAGAATTATTATATAGAGAGATACCATTCTGGGGACACTGTAGATTCACCTTGCTCATTCAAGGGGTGAAGCTCCTTCACAGTGTGGCATACTAAAGCCCTGTTCAAGAAGATTTGCAAGGAAACAACTGGGCCTGCAACACTGGTGTAAATTAACCCTCCAGCCATGTTTATGCTTACTTAAATTCTTCAGGATAATATGATGCAAAATTGACAGCATCCTATCTCAGCCTCCTATTCCATCGCCAGGAGATGATAAACAAAAATAATATCCGAGGACTATGAAGAGATCTGTCCAAGTAGAACAACTAGGACTGCAGCATTTAGTTGTTTAATCAATTACATTAATTGACAAAAAACATTTTATTTTGTTAAAAAGCTGTCCCTAGTTAACTTTTCTTTTTTTAAGTAGTTAAAGACTGAACTGTGTTAAAAAATGACCAGTCTCTCGCAGCATATTCGCTCCTTTGAACAAAAGATTATGCCTGCTGTAAACAAAGAAAATATTTTTTCTCTTGATCCAGTGTTTATTCAAATGCAAATATATGCAAGTTTAAGTGATCAATTACCATTTTCCCCCGCCAGCTGATAGCCTAGTGACAGCATTTATAGTGACTGGAAAATGAACAGTTTTGTAAGACAAGTCTGGTAGCTTTGCCACCAACAGAGGTTCTCACTAACTGTAAATCTGTGCTTTTCTGATTTAGTGCTTCTTTTACAGAATATATTATTTCTTTCCATTTCACATACTAGTTTCTATGATACCCACAGAGCTACAAGTGGCTATTGTGCAAAACTATCTTGGAACAAGCAGTTCATCCAACTTAGCTGGCCTCAGTATACCAGAACATGTTGCCAATTTTAAAACCAGTTTTCATTTGTTCTGATATAAATGGAAAAAATATTATAACTTGGAAAATGGAGATCAGTTTTTCTTCTAGTATGATTCTCTAAAACTATGGATCAGAGATGAGGGAAATGTTTCTTTTTTGAATGCAAAGAATAATTAATTATACTTATGTCCCTCTGGCTGTATACAACACATCTGGAAATAATTTGAAATGAGGCTGAAAGTGAAAGTTTTTGTGAAAAGTACCTTGTACAAGGAAGGCAGTATCACTGTGCAAATAAAATACTTTGAATTCAGACATTCTTTTTTTAAGTTTGTAAAGGAAAAATAGTGAAATATTTTTATACTGGGGAGTACCAGGAATGCAGAATATTGTAACTACCATTTATTAACATTTTGCTTAACATAGAAGAGATTTTCCTAATCTTTGTTTCTGTGATGTCTCTGTGATAACCATTGTGACACGTGATGTTCCCATAGTAGATGTTTCTTTTGAAACCCACTAAGGGTTTATCATGATGTGACAAAAGAGAGTGGTCTGAAGACACTTGACATAGTTTTGTCTCTGAAGCTAAGTAGGCTGGGACTGGCTAATAATTGGGTCATCAAGACCCCAAAAGCATTACTTGCAGCTTCTTGAAGAAGAATCAGGGTACATTTTTTAAGAAGAAGAGAAGAAGAGATTGGATGTATACCCCGCCCTTCACTCGGAGTCTCAGAGCAGCTTATGAACTCCTTTCCCTTCCCCTCCCCACAACAGACACCCTGTGAGGTAGGTGGAGCTGAGAGAGCTCTTTTGAGAACTGCTCTTTCAGGGACAGCTCCGACAGAATTATGGCTTGCCCAGGATCATCCAGCAGCTGCAAGTGGAGGAGTGAAGAACATAAAAAGGACTTCCGGTTTTTGGTGGCATGATGGCGGACGTGACCCTGGTGAGCTCCCGGGGTCACGATCTGAACGCCAGTGGCTAGGAGGGGGGAGGCAACTGTTCGCTACCCCCCCAGAGCCCTTTGGGATAGGGCTCCTAGCCAGGGGGCTTTTGAGGGATTGCCTCTTCAACTGGCTCGATGCAAGGGAATTGAGGCTTCCCTCCGCCCTGAAGGTCCTACCGCTGTGCAGCTGAATGACTTAAGAGTCGCTGACCGGGACAAGCGCATGAAGATCAAGCGATATACACGTACCTCAAGTGGGTCTAGAGACCAATGATAAACTGTGGGTTGAGTTGAAAGCAGAACACTGAGCTTCGGCGAGAAAGCTCCTCTGATTTAAGCAACCGTGGGGGGGAGGGGAACTCCCAGACGCGAAATCCAAACAGAGCATTTTAAAAAGAGGGTGCTGGATGTACTTCCTTTGGGAAGTAGAAGTCCAAGACCAGAAGCTACCAATGAGCTTTCACAGCTATTAGCTGAATCATTGTGCCCTCTGCTGGACCAGATGACAAACATCATTCAGCAATTGGTTACTTTGAACCAGAATTTTGCTGCACAACAATTGGAACTGAATGAGACTAAGAAATTAACAAAGCAAACAGCAGAAACACTGAAGGAAGTTAATGCCAAATCTAAAAGGTTAAAAAACATGTACAGGAGTTGGAAAAGAGAAGAATTACTGATGAATCTCAGCTTTTGCAACTACAAATGGAAAAAGCAAGCTTCATCCTGAGATTCCAAGGGGTTCCTGAGACAAAAGGAGATAATCTAAAACAAGTTTTAGGCGATTTACTTGCACCAGTGGCAGATTTGAAAATGGAATATCTTCAAAGCGAAATGGATGTGGTCTACATATCATATTCGGAATATATTAAGAAAAATAATCTGCCTGGAGAAATAGTGATTCTCTAAAAGACATGTGAGGGATCAAATCTTGAAAACAACATCAGGTACACCCCTGAAAATCAACGGTAATACCATATGGATACTAAAAGACATTCCATTTGAAATTTTAAAAAAGAGGAAGAAATTCAAAGTCTTGGCATTGTTTTTACAAACAAACAACATACAGTACAAATGGCTGGTTCCCGAAAGTTTACTCTTCAGAATAAATGAGAAAAAAGAAAGACTTGACTCTGTTAAGTAAGCAAATGAGTTCTTGAAGCAGCAACTGGGAAGGTCCAAAGAAGACAACAAAGATGACGACCAGAGTAAAGAAAGCGCTGCAAACTCTTCTTCAACTTCGGAGGAGGTCTCTGATTCAGAGTTCGGGGCTGCGGCCCCCAAAAGAGACTATAATTTGAGGAAAAGAAATGCCAAGAAATGAGATGCTGAGGAACTCTGAATTCCACCTTTAAGACGCTACATTTATCTTTGATGCTTTTGTGATTGCCTTAAACAGTAATTGATATCGGGTTTGGGGGAATATAGGCTAGAGTTAAACATTCAAGTTCATTGTATTATTAATAGATTAATCATTTTATAAGCTTATGTAATGATCTTTACTACTTGGGTTTTTAGTGGTTAACTTTTCTTTCTCCCGTAGATATTAGATTCCCCTCCCTATTTTCTGTGTAGTTTATAGAAAAGCAATAAAAAAAAATCCCCTTCAGGCCCCCCCCAAAAAAGAAGAACATAAAAAGAGCTCTGCTAGATCAGGCCAGTGGTCTGTCTAGCATCCTATCTAGCACAGTGGCCAGCCAGTTACCTTGGAGCAGCAACAGGATAGAGGAGGAGGAGACTGGATTTATACCCTGCTCTTCACTCGGAGTCTCAGAGTGGCTTACAAACTCCTTCCCCTCCCCACAACAGACACCCTGTGAGGTAGATGCCCTTTTAAGGACAGTTCTGACAGAACTATGGATTGCCCAAGGTCATCCAGAAGCTACAAGTGGAGGAGTGGGGAATCAAACCCGGTTCTCTTAGATTAGAGTCCGCGCACTTAACCACTACACCAAACTGACCAAGACTTTCCCTTGATGTTGCCTCCTGGCACCGGTATTCAGAGGTTTGCTGCCCATGAATATGGAGGTTCCCCTTATTCCCCATGGCTACTATCAGGGGTCATTTCATAGAAAAAGAGGTGCAGGAGCTCATTAGCATAACTCATTAGCATAGCTTATTTTCATATGCCACACCCCCTGACATCACCAGAACTGTGTCAGAAAGCAACACCCACCACTCAGGCTCCACTGGACTGTTTTGAATTGCTAGCTGCAGAGGAGGAAGAGCTTGTACCTGAATAAACCTTGGTCTTAAAGGTGCCACTGGACTGTTTTGAATTCGTAGCTATGCGGGACGGGGAAACGCGCAGATCTGCCCTCATAGAGGAGGGAGAGCTTGTACCCATAAGCATCAACTTCATGAGGGCTGGGGAGCTAGCGCCATCCCTGAACTTTCTGAGCCCCCCTGGGGGCAACTAGCACCAGACAGAGCCTTGCCGCCACCCCCCACCCTATTTTGAAAGCAGAGGAGTTTTTCCCTCCGCTTTCTGTCGGATAGGTTGGGACTGGGAGGGAAGTCAGGGCAGGGGCTTGCTTTCTGGAAGCTAAGCCCCACCCCCCAGCTCCCAGCAGCCCTCAGTTCAGTCTGGAGGAGATGGAGCCTGGAGACTGCTGCAGATGTCTTCACCTTCACTGCTTTCCCGTGCAGGCAGACTGCAGAGAAAGGTGAGGACTGGAGCTGGCTGGGGCGGGGGATGTTTTCAGGAGTGGGGGTGAACTGGGCAGCCATGCAGGGGAATCGCGAATCCTAGAGTAGGAGGGAGGGAGCGAAGAGCAAAGTTGGGCACAAGTCAGTGGCCACATAAATTTCCTGACTCAAGAGGGATCTCGAATCTGGTGAGTCAGAAGAGGGGCAAAGTCGAGGAACTCCGTTTGGTGTGGGAGTTCAGCCCTTCGGATTCCCCCACCCTTTTTATGGGGCTCCTGGAGGTGGCAGATGCAATATCCTGAGCGCCCCCCCCCCATTATATAAGCCCAACAGCTGGCCAGGGAGCTCCTCATATTCTATAGTCACCCTGCCTCTCGCTGAGGGTCGCCAGCTTTCACCTTCGGTCTCTCCAGCAGGCTCCTTAACCGCCCAGTCAGCCAGGGGAATGTGATTTCCCTCTGGGCTGTGAGAAAGCCTCACCTGCCCATTTACATGCACTGCACCTCCACGCAAGAGACTTTCTCCTGGCCAGCTAGCAACTCCGCTCTCTGGGTGAGGTCTGGGTGGGTGTACAGCCCCCCCTTCAGTTCCCTTCCACGTGGGGGTTATTCCTCAGGAGCCACCCCCGACTTTGGCTGTTCAGATGAATTGGAGTCTCAAGAGGAAGTGCGACACTCTTTTCCGGGTCCAGCTTTCCCCTCCCCCATTCCTTCGCTAGTCAGGCTTGAATGCACCCAAAAGCCAGTGGTGGGACCTGGCAGGCTTCGTGGTGAAGCGTTTAGTGAAAGAGAGATGGGGGGAAAGAGGGGAGCTGCAAAGGGCATTTCCACACAGGTTCCATGTTGTTTGGAAGAGGGTTTTCTTTCTTTCTTTCTTGTATCTCCTCTGGCTGTTCTCTGTTCTTCAAGACTAACAAAATGTGTGGCAGGGTAGGAGCTTGGTGGGGGTGGGGGTGCGTGCACATGTGCTTGTGAGCAGGAGGATTCCTTGGCACCAGAATGCGCTCTTGCAGAACCTCCCTTTCCATCTCTCCCCTCCCCTCCCTCTCCTTTCTGTATTTTCTGTCTCCCCATCTATTTTCTTTCTTTCTTTCCTCCCCATCTATTTACTTTTTCCCCATCTCTCTCCTTCCTTCCTTCCTCTCTCCTCATCTATTTGCTTTCTTTCCACCTCTCCCCTCCCTCCCTCCCTCCCTTGCTAAAATAGCCCTAGTTAGGGTTGCTAGGTTCCCCCTGGCCACCTCTGGGGGATGAGGGGAAGGGTGGCCCAATCCAGGTTAGGAAGGTCCTGGAGATTTGGGAATGGAGTCTGGGGAGAACAGGGACCTCAATGGGGCACAATACCATAGAGTCCACCCCTCCAGAACATCAATTTTTTTCCAGGGAAACTGATCTCTGTAGACTGGAGATGAGCTGTAATTCCAGGGGATACCCAGGTCCTACCTGGAGGCTGGCATCCTTAGCTCTAGTGCTGAAATTGGAAGCCCTGGTTCTGATGTGCTGCATTGAAACCACTGGCATTGGCTTGCATTTGCCAAATCACCCCGCTTCGTATAGGATGAACAACAGCCAGGTGGAGGAGGGGAGGGGTGTCATTCTACCAAAAATGAAGAGTGTTTGGATTTCTCTGTGAATCTGAGGACAGGAACTGGCACTGAAGTGAGATTGGAAAAAAGTGTGTGGCTTTCTGAAAACCCTTGTGCTACAGTAATAATTATGCTACAATACTGTTTGTTGGTCTTAAAGGTGCTACTGAGCTTTTTACTATTTTGTATGTTATGGCAGTGATAGGAGAGCCAATTGAGCTGTGGGTCCATCTCATGCTACTGACAGTAGTTACATTTAGGCCTTGCCCAAATGGTTCTAGGCATTAAAGCGCACTTGCCCTGTGGTGATGGAAAGTGCTAGCAAGTCATAGCCAATTTATGGTAACCCTGTAGGGTTTTCAAGGCAAGAGACATTCAAGGATGATTTGCCATTGCCTGATTCTGCATCATGTTCCTGGTATTCCTTGGAGTTCTCCCATCCAAATACTAGTCAGAACTGACCCTGCTTAGCTTCCAAAATCTGATGAGATCAGGCTAACCTGAGCCATCTGGGTCCATGGCATGGTGCTGTGTGGGTGCTGCCCAAGCAATCATCTTCAACCTATTTTTGGGAGCCACAATCATTAGGAAAGAGCCATGTGATAGAAGTGTAATATTAATTTACTCATAGTTGCAAGAGCCAATAAGATTTGTGTTTGATGGGGGATTGGGCAAATTGATCTAAGGAACTGAAAGAAGAGAAAGTATTAGCAAGCTCAGTGGTTAAGGATTTGGATAGAGCTCTTTATAGTCCAATCCTGAGGACACTTCCCTGGGAGTAAGCCCGCTTGGATAGACCTCAGTAGGATGTCTCTGTTAGATTGATGAGAAATTGTTATAGGAAGGGGG
>NW_015165234.1:3682974-3706183 GCF_001447785.1 Gekko japonicus
TGGTGCTATGTTTTTTTTTTTTTTTGTAAATTCCTCTTTCATCACAATGAACTCTGCTCACATGTTATCTGTCAATCCCTCTTTATCCCACCCTTCCTCCAGTCTCCCTTCCCTTATATTGACCTCACAACTGTGGCAATATCACCCAGCTTGATGAAGGGAGCTTTGACTCTTGGAAGCTTATTCCCTGAAATGCTTGTTGGTCTCTAATCTGCTACTGGACTCAAATCTAACCGTCCCAGTATCACAGAATAAGTGTCATGCAAAATGTAGATCTGAACATGGGTCTCCTCAATCCACACTGGTCTTCATGCCATTGGTCCATCTACTTCAGAATGGTCTGCTCTGGTGCAGGTGAGCTCAGAGACTCAGACAGAGAAAGATCCTTTCCAACACCTGTTCTCTTAGACCTCCTAGGTTTAAACCTCTATCCTTAGGCACACAAAGCATGGTATCTCTACCATCAGTCCATCAGTGTCATCATTGTCTACTCAGACTGGCAGTGGTTCTCCAGGGTTTTATGTAAAGGATTTTGCCCATGCTGTGCTTTGTTTCTGAGCCCTTGGGGCCTGGCTAGGGGGGTTCCCAAGGGTTCCCAGGCCCCCCAAAAAATTCTGGAGAGCCACTTTCTAAATCCTACATGACTCCGCCTCCATAAATAGTGACAATGGCCTGTGATGTCACTGGGCTTCGGTTCTTTTAAGGACCTAGCACAGCAATGCCTCTGGCCCAGTCGCACCCCCCCCAGGAAATTGGAAAGTCTACGCCCTTGCTTGTACCTGAATAAACCTTGGTCTTAAAGGTGCCACTGGACTGTTTTGGATTGCTAGCTATGGGGGGGGAATGTGCAGCTCTGTGAAGAAAGAAAAAGAAAGAAGGAAGGAATGGAGGGAAAGAAGAAGAAGAAGGAAAGAGGGAGAGAAGGAGGGAAAGAAAGAAAGAGAGAAGGGGAAAAGGAGAGAAAGGGAAAGAAAGAAAAAGAAAGAAGGAACAGATGGGAAGAAAGAGAAGGAAAAAAGGAGGGAAAGATAGAGAGAAGGAAAGAAAGAGAGAAAGAGGGAGGGAAAGAAAGAGAGTGAAGGAAAGGAGGAGGAAAAGAAAGAGAGAAGGAAAGAGGGAGGGAAAGAAACAAAGAGAAAGAAACAAAGGGAAAGATAAAGAGAGAAGAAAAGAAAGAGAGAGGGAGAAAGAAGGAGGGAAAGAAAGAGAGAAGGAAAGGAGGGAAAAGAGATGGAGAGGGAGGGAGGCTCTCCCACCACCACCTCGATCAAGGCCCCGCCACCCCCCTGTGGCCCGGGAAAGGTGAGGGGGGGTCCCCAGGCCTTTTTCCGGGCTCTGTGCCTTGGCACAGCCAGGGAAAGGCGGCAGGGGTGGCAGGCCTTTTCCTGGGCTCTGCGCCCTGGCGTGGCCCAGGAAAGGAGGCGGGGAGGCTGTACTTACCTTTCTTCTGGCTCCTCGTGTCCTCGGCTGCTGGAAGCAGGGGGCGGGGCTTGCTGTATGTGCCCACCCCCTGGGCTCCTCACTGCCGGAGCATCGCTCCTGTGCACTCCAGCAGGAAATGAGCCCTGGCTACTATCCATTGATGTGCCTGCTCTCCATGAATCTTCTAATCCACTTTTAAAACCATCTATGCTTATGCGTGCACTGGAAGTTCATTCCTTAATTTACCCATTGACCAAATAAGTATTTTGTTTTGTCTGCTCTAAATCTGTTGCCCATCAAATTACTGGGTACCCCTGAATTCTAGGAGGGAGAGGGAGGGGGTGAGAGAGAGAGATAACGTTCTTCTGTTGAAGTAGGAGATGTAGGAAATTGGCAGGAAGAAAAGAATGGACAGCTATTGGTTAGGTTTATGGAAAAGGCTATAGTGGAGGAATAACCAAACAGTTGCAGCTACTAAGTGGTAATGATCTGGGAAGGAAGTGCTACTTGGCAGCAGGGTTCTGTAAAAGGAATCCAGAAAGGGCAGGCTTATTTCATTTCATTTCATTTGTATAATTCTCTTTCCTCCAAGGAACACAGACCTTTGTACTTACCTTCTTACAGGCACCACAATAATAACAAAATAGGTTTCCTGGGTAGTCTGCCATTTACTGGAGAGATTCAGATGTGCTCAGCATCAAAATGGTACAATAATATTTTTCCCCCGAGGAAGATGCAGAGAAAAATTATTTATCTCCAGGCCATTTTGTTAAATTGTACTCATTGTTCTCTCTTTTGAAAAACAGGCAATGATCATTGCTTTTACATCGGATATGATTCCCCGCCTGGTTTATTACTGGTCATTTTCAGTCCCTCCCTATGGGGATCAGAGCAGTTATACCATGAAGGGGTACATAAACAACACACTGTCCGTCTTTGCTATATCAGACTTCAGAAATGAAAGCAAGCCAGCCTTTCCATGGTTTAGGAATCAAACAACGTGCAGGCAAGTTCCATTTAAAATGGGTATTCTTAATTTTTTTTAACAATCAGAATGACATCTGCTTGATAATGTGATCTGCTTGATAATGTAATGTAACAGCAAATGGCAAGTGACAAAAGAGAAGATATTATCTAACAAAATATATTTTATCTACTGAAATATATATTTCAGGAGATCTTGCTTATTCTGAAAATTAGAGCTAAATTTTGTTCTACTTTAATTTTGCATGTACTGAACTTTGCATTGTATGGCGAGGAGGGCTATTTCGCTCCCCCTTCTGGCCTAAGCATGTTATTACAAAAAGTATTGACTGCTTGAATTCTTTAGATACCGGGATTTTCGATACCCTCCTGGACATAAACATCAGTATGAACACAACATCTATTACTGGCATGTTATTGCAGCCAAATTATCTTTCATCATTGTCATGGAGGTCAGTGCATTTCATTCTGAGCTGTACCATTCAAGAATGTCTTTATATTTAAAAGAATTATGTGCAGAACATGTCTTTCATTGCTGTAGTGGTCAAGTGCGTGTGGACTCTAATCTGGGAGAACCAGGTTTGATTCCCCACTCCTTCACTTGCAGCTGCTGGATGACCTTGGGCAAGCCATAGTTCTGTCAGAGCTGTCCTTGAAAGGGCAGTTCTTGAAAGAGCTCTCTCACCCCCGCCTACCACACAGGGTGTCTGTTGTGGGGCAGGGAAGGGAAAGGAGTTTGGGAGCCACTCTGAGTGAAGGGCGGGGTATAAATCCAATCTCCTCTTCTTCTTCTTTATTTCAAAGCTTCCCTAACATCCCTTTTTGAACCCATTTTACTGTCAACAGTTCCTCCCTGTCCCAGTGATGATCACGCGGACTGCAACTTCCTCAGCCCTGTCTCTTGGAGACTGATTCAGTTTCTTAAAATATGATAATTTTTGAGAGAGCTGCTGAAAAATCAGCATCTAGTACCCATCTGTCTCCCAAAGCCTGTACACAGTGGTAACTCTAGTGCTAGCTCTTTCTTTTCCACACTACCATAGCAGAGCTTAGGTCATTGGTCTGCATGGCAGTTGTCACATTGTGATGCCACAGATAGTAGCTTTACTTCTTACATTTTCCTACAGCTGAGCTGAAAATGCAAGGATTTGTCCCCTGGACATATTTGGGGAAAGTCCCTTAGCCACCAGCCAAGCAATTCTTGGACAAATGCTTCCACTGTCATTTCAGCAGCAGGGCCTTATGTGAGCACATTTCATTTTATGTTCAGATTGGCTCCCTCTGTTGAAATGAATGAGGAAGCACACATGCCCAGATTTCGATGGGGGTATAAAAGCACACAGAAGTCTGGAATGGATTAGGGCACATATCTCAGTACCTGGACTATATATTTCTCCCCAAAAATGGTTATATATTCTGAATAACTTACCTTATTTGTATTGACCTTTTCCAGCATATCATCTACTTTGTGAAATTCGTCATTTCCTATGCCATTCCCGATGTGTCCCATAAAACCAAGAGCAAAATCAAGAGACAAAAATATTTAACACAGATACTCCTGCATGAGAATCCTCTGAAGGCTATGAAGAAAAATATGGGGAGCATCGCCGATAAAATATTCAAAGGAGCAGATGGCAGTTTCCGGCCTAAATATGAATAAAAACTTTACACACTGATGGTGTCTGACCCTGTGGAATTGCTACTGAGATGTGAGAGTTACAACCAGAAAAAGAAGATCTGAATCAACAATTTGATAGAATAATGACATGGGAAGAAGCTAATATTTAGAAATCACTTTTCCTACTTGTCATGGGCTGTTAAACACAGAAGAGTTTAATGCAAAACTGTGTGATGTGCCTTTGAATTCTAGGTCATTTGATCTGCTATTCAGTTCCAACAACACTTCAGAAACCAAACTTAAAAATTATACCAATTCAATGAATAGGTTTTGAGTACTTCGATCAACTTATACAGTTTCATCAATAGTCCTATGTGCATAGTAAATCTGGTAAGAAATGTTCATGGGATGGGAGGATCAGGGTTGTGCCTGCTTGTATCCCTTCTACCTTCATGCCTTGACAGATCCATGCACTCAGGTCTTAAGTATGTTGGATGTACATGAGCATGCCTAGTAGAAAAATTATGATCACTGCATGGAACTGGGGTAGCGCCAGCAGGCATGAGCCGGAGCGTCTTCAAGTGGATGTTAATGAAGATTTTATTCCTTAAAAGGACTGATGAGCAGATATTCTCTTATGACCGAAAGCTTTATGAAACTTAAGAGCGTGCTGTCATCATCACCATTGCAGAAGGGTACATTGAGAAGCATCACAATCAGAGTGTTTTAAGGCTGGCTCACACACCGAAGTCCCTCTTGCTTTCTCCATATGACTTTGAGACAGCTATAGCAGTTCTTGAAAAAAGGGGGGGGGGGAATGTAGCTATAATCACTGAAATAGTGGCAGAGAGTCTTTGTGTACCACTCTCTCTATGCTCTCTATGCTCATGTTGGGTTTCTGTGTGAACACCAGGATTTTCAGACCCTTCCTTTCAACTGTACTCTTGCCTGTTCTCCCCCCTATAAATATGCTGTGAAATGGGGGCTCGCTATAGAGCTGGAGACTCTGGGGGTTTAACTGTGAAATCCAGAGTCTGCGACTGTAGAGATATACAACTTTAACTTATGTGATTGGTAGGCTGTGTGAAACCTCTGGACTGGCCAAAACGGATGTAAATACTAGGAGCATGACTCTGCCTTTGGTAGAGCAATGCAGTGAAGTAAATTATTTGCTGTATTTCATATGCTCCATTTCTAGACAAGCAATTGACTTCATGGACCTTGGGCTCGATAATATCAATTACATTTTTATCCCACTCTTCCTCCACAAAGCTCAGGGTTGTGTACATGCTTCTCCCCTTCCCATTTTGTCTTCACTAAAAGCCTGACAAGTAGGTTAGGCTGAGTGAGTGCAAATGGCCCAAGGTCACTCAGGGAACATCATGTCTGAGTTGGATCTTGAATTCAGTCAACAACCAGAACACCAGCTTGAGCTACTGTTCAAGTCTTAATTTGATATGATCATTCATTGCTCCAGCCTGACCTTGATATGTAGTAGCACCCAACATAACAGGAGGGATTGCAGTTGAAGATAACATCAACTCTGCTTTCATGGGCTTGCAGAGGAACTGTAGGCCTACTTTGTAGCTTTTGAATATTGGCCTTTGTCTTTGCATAATGGGATCCAGTATACAAGAAACAGAGAGTGTATGTATATATGTCTATGAGAGAACTCCCACAACATTCTACAGAGTTTCCTATAGACAATGGTCTATTCTTTTGATTTGTGGTTCATAGGAAACAAATAATTTGAATGGGATGTGCTGATTGCTGTGCAAGTTCTTCACTACAGCATAGTCTACCATTAATTCAAGGAACTCCTAGCTGTCATTGTAGGAGGGCAACTGGCTTTCAGAGCATCAGAAATGTTAGGTAATGCCTTCATATTAACTGACTGCAAAATATCTGATAGATTTCATAAATACCACAAATAGAGAAACAGTCTGTTACAGACCACATCTAGCGGTAAGGCTGCGATCATATGGAGCGGAAGCTGCGACAGGCAAACGATTCCCCCACAGATTAAAGGGACGCGATCAGACAGACACATCTGTCTGGCGTCCTGGAGTCGTTGGCGGGGCGTCTGGTTGCGCCACAGGAGTGGTGCAAAAAAACACCAGGGAAAGGTACGTGTTATGCGGAACTGCGGGGCAGGCAGGCGGAAGTCTGATTGCGCAAACGCGTGTCAGTTCACCCTGGGGCAAACAGCCTCGCTTCCCGCCCACAGTTCCTCAGTGGTGTGATCAGAGCCTAAGTTACTTTTCCAAAACAATAGACAAATTTATTTGTGATGACTATGTACACTCTTCGGTGAAGACCACTGACACTACCATCCTGAACAGTTGTACCCTTTAAGCCCATTGACTTAAATGGACTGAAAAGTCTGTAACTGTTAAAGATTGCAGTGCTAGAAATTTACCTTACTTATGAGTAAGAGCCACTAGTATTTACCCACAATTTATCGTGTACAATATCTGTGACAATATGGTTAACTTTACATATGTATGTACTTATAAGTGCCAAAACTGTTTTATTCATATAAAATTATCTATTTTATGAACTTCAGAGTTGTGAAGCTATATAACCTACTGATCCAGTGCCATTTTGTTTTAACTGTTGGTAAGGGAAAAGAATCTCAATAAGTAATACTTGTATGTAGATAATGTTCTCTATTGCTAATTCATTACATCCCCTTCAGTGTTGCCAGACATGGCCAGACATATAGATGACTTCAGTAAGATCTGGTTTTTGGAATGCTGAGGAACAGAAATCAGATGTTCAATCCAGGTACCAAACTAGAAATAAAATGGCTATGTATCCATCTATAGGTTTCTATGCCTAGCCTTCCATACCTCTCAAGATTTGCCCAACAATTTACTTCTGTCCCTAAATGTTTGTGGGCTACATCCAGAAATAATTATTACTTAGAGCAGGGGTCCCCAGCATGATGGCTGTTAGCTCCGTGCTGCCTGCCAACACCTTTTCTGGTGCCCACCAGATGTTTTTAGAAAATTTCTATACTCGGGTATGTATATTATATTTGCAGGAGCTATTTACAATGATTTAAAAATATAGTTTTTTCTTTTTTTAAAAAAAAATCAGTCTGAATCATACATTGGTAAATATATAACAACTGTTTCAGTAGAACACTATTCACTGTTTATATGTGTCCAGTATACCAGAGCTTCACACAAAGGGGAATGTTACTCTGGTTCAAGACCTAAAGCCAGTCCAGCAGCCAGACATTTTATGGTGAAAGGGCATAAAGATAATGGGTGGGGTGATAAGTCAGTTTGAGACAAAAATCAATGCAAGTCTGATATACGTAAAGTTACTCAAACTTATTAAACTGAATTGGACTTTTGGTGCCAAGTGCTCATGATCCTAGAGCCTAGTATGACCACCGATCAGTATTCCGTTCATAACAGAGACATGACATCTGCTCATTGTAGCTTTATCAAAATGCATGATTTTTTCACTTCATAAATGAAAAAAACCCAGCCTAATTAGTGGCTATAATAATGTTTGATCCAGCAGCGTGGTAAATAAGAGAGGTCTACAAACAGTAATTTGGATGTGGATATGCATGATCCTGAATTTTTTGAATGGAACATCTGTGAAGAAATCAGCCTTTCAGTTAAAGGTGAGAGGAGAAAGAATAGTGGAGACAGAGATTAACTGGTCCTCACAAACATGATTCATCTATACCTGACTCAATTTGTTTAAAACGTGTACCTTTTCTTCAGGAATGATATTTCAAGTTTTCATAGTGGTTTCTTAATTTAAAAAAAATTCCTTTGAACAGCTAGCCATTTCTACAAGGGAATACTGCAATGAAACCAGAAAATACCTAACATGTGAAAATATCCTTTTGAGGGGTTGTGAAGCTGGTATATTTGTACCATGGCATACCATCGCCTATCCCGGAAAACGCAATTTGCTTATAATCATATTATGATGATAATGGCAATGCAGTAAACAGCACTAAAGCACTCTTTAGCAGAAGATACTCTTTCCTTATGAGGCTAGAAGGTAGCAGCCACCCAAAGAGAACAGAAAAGGGAAGCAGAAAAAGTGGGGGAGATGGGCTAAATGGAGGATCCAAGAAGACTGAGACATTTTCTCCCACATGAGCAGAAACAGAACTTGCAAGAGATGTTATGCCACAGCCACTAAGCTTTTTTTATACAGAAAGTTTTACATTGTAATTTGACTTCAATAATTGGACTTGAACACCAAGAAAGAAGATGTCGAAGAATTCCATATATGGTATACCCTCAGAGTCTTTGTAGCTAGCCAAGGTAACAAGTTCCAGCTACACAATCTTTCCCAATCTGTTCACAATGTTGGACCACATTTATACAGCTGAATAAGTTAACCAGACACCAGTTCAAAGAAAAAAATTGTTTGGTGCTTTTAAAACAGCTGTTTTCTGGTTCACTTAAACTTTGGAATCTGTTCCAATAAGAAAGTGGCTGTGTTAACAATTCACATGGGTCAGCCAATTAGTGCTGTTCACGCAGCCTTGGTGTGAAAAGTGGTCAGGATGTTTCAGGATTGACACATGGACTAATCAAAAGTGTGTCAATCTAGTTTCTGTTCTGACTTATAAAAACAGGTTCCCCCCCAGGAGGCTCACCACTTAAATTGTTTGTGTTTGCTGTTTTTCAACAGTTGTCTTTGTCCCACCAACAGGCCTCCCCCGGCCACCCCAACAGCATCCAGTGGGCTCCCCACAACCCTTCTGCCACCGTTTGTGACCCCAACACCACCCAATGGCCCCCCACGGTGGGCCACCCTCCCGCTCACCTGGGGAGCCAGGGAACGAAGTGGCAAAGGAGTCCGTCGGTGTTCTGACGGCCCACAGCGAGGCTGTGCTACGACAACCCAATCCACACCCACCTGTCTCCAGCAGCCACAGGGAGGGAAAGAAGTCATCGCCGGGGCCAGAGGCGATGTTCCCTCTAAGCTATGGAGTCTTGTGAGCAAAAATTCTACTTTGTGAGCTACTGGCATTAAAGTTGTGAGCGAGCGATTTGGCTGCTGCATAAATCAGTTTGCTTTGGAGCCATCCTTCCTGAGCTAAGACAAAAATCTGTGAGCCGGAGGCTAAAAATCTGTGAGCTAGCTCACACCAACTCAGCTTAGAGGGAACTATGGCCAGAGGCTGCTGGGCCACAGGCCTGGCACAAGGGCCCACCCCTACCTCTGAGCTCAGCAGCCCAGGCGAAGTGCAGTAGGCACACACAACCCTGCACAGCAGGAGATGCCAGGAAGCAGGGCCTCTCCTGAGGCTTGGCATCTCCCATTAAGAATGGGGGTGGGGGCGGGATAGGGAGGGCAGAGACGGAGTCAAGGGAGAAGAATGGGAAGGGGGAGGGAGGATAAAAGGAGGGTACTAAGCAGGGGCTGAGGAGGATTGCCTGAGGTCTGCGGAGTCACGCCAGAGAGACGGAAGGTCAGCAACCCAGAAGGAGAATGCAAGTACTCTTGCGTGGCAGTTGATGGGCCAATGGCTAATAAGGTGCACAGCCAGTGGGAGAGCTGGAAAGTGCCAATACACTGGGGCTTTTATATGCATAGGATGATATACTGACATGCCAGAAATTCATGTTCTGAGTTAATGGGCAAAGTTCTTCTGAGCTGAACAAGATTGCATGTCCTATCACTTGGAAGGAGGGTTCTTCCACATGAATGGCATAGCACTTGTTTCTAGAGGGTGCATTTGGAAGTGGTGCCTTTAGTTGTCCTTTATTGCCATTAGTGAAGCTTCATTTAAGAAGTTTGTCAAGCAACATCAACCTACCCATTCACCACTTGAACTTAAATCAAATTAGCAATAGTTCCTCCAAAGCAGAGGTGACCCAACAGCACATCCCATTCTACTATTATCTACACTGAACAAAATATAAATAAAACCTGTTGAAATGCTTTAGGCTGCACTGATTTTAATTTTTCACTGGCATGGATCTAAATAGAACAAGAAATGCCTTGATGTTATTTTGAAACAAGCAGAGTCTTGTTAATCACTAGCATCTTCCTCTGAATGACCGGTTTCTCTCTTGATGCACAGAGTGGGTGAGCAAACCAGCAGACCTGCTTATTTCCACACATGTGCAATTATCTGCTGTGTTGCCTCCCATTTTATGCAATCCAGAGTATGCTAGAATAACCATCATGTGTGTGACAGACACTTAATGAAAGAATTAAGGATTAATAATGTATTATTGTGCTAGAACTGTTTCCTAAAAGCAGAGCTTCTCTGGAAAGTTCAGAGATGCAGAATTCTTCAGCTGTCCTGTAATCAAGCTGTTATTTTCTAAACCCCTTGGTCTACTTAGCACTACCCTCAGTTGACTAACTCATATTTAGTCAGCCAAAGCTTGCAATTTCCCTCTGGTATGTGTGTGCTTTCTCCTTTGCTGCCTTGTCAGGACTCTGTGGGAGTTGGAGACTGAGATTTAAAGGTTGGCAGTTAACCACTGGCAATTCAGTCATTTGTTCCTCACACTTCTATCCCCTTTCCCCTCCAATTAGCTCAGGGTGGCATAACATGGATTGGATTATCTCTCCCCATGCACACCAACATTGAGAAAATGACTGGCCTAAGGTTATCCCATAAAAACCATGGCCCAAATGACAATTCAAACCCAGCTGTCTCCAGCCCAAGAGTAGAATTCTAATCATACTAGGGTGCACATTTGAATCTACCAGAGCCGATAATATACCCAAAACAAGAGGGGGACCCGCGATACTCACGGGGAGGGGGCCAGTCTCTCTCTTTCTCTCCGTTCTCTCTCTTCCCCCCTAGTCCCTCTCTCTGTGTGTGTCTCTCCCCTGTTCTCTCTCTTCCCCCCCAGTCTCTCTCTCCCCCCCAGGCTCTCTCTCTCCCCCCTTCTCTGTCTTCCCCCCAGTCTCTCTCTCTCCCCCCCGTCTCTCTCTCTCTCTTTCCCCCTTCGAAGTGTGGCCTACCATCCGGCGGGCCTCTCCGGGCTGTCTTCCCCCCCCCTCACCGGTCTCTCTTCCTTCCCCCTCGACTCTCTCTCTCTCTCTCTTTCTTTTTTTCCCCGTGAACCGAGGCCCGCGCAGCTTACATCCGCCAGGCCCTCGGCAGTTTCTCTTCCCCTCCCCGACTGTCTTCCCCCTCCTCACCTATCTCTCGCCGCCGCCGCCGCTGCTGGGCCTCTCCGGCCGTTCGTTTCCTTTCCTGCGCAGGGAACACAGGTAGGACGCAGAGCATTTTGTGCGCATGCGCACAGAACGCTCTTGCACTTTCGGGGGGATTTAAACATTCCCCCGAATTTTTTTTCAACTTTTATCATTTTTGTGCACACGTGGGGACAGCCCCACGTGTGCACAAACCTCTCCCTGCCCCCCAGCTGCCCCCGGAGCACGGATTTAGATATCCGCAGTCACGGGGGCAACTTGGCTATTAGTATAAGGATATACCTTATCAATATTTTGGGGTATATTTTGGAATCCTAAAGGTATCTAGGTTTTTTCGGGAAAATTTCCTGAAAAAAGTCCTGGATATATTTGGGAATTACCGGGTATATCCGAAAAACAGCTGATTGTCGAGCTTCTACTGCAGTCCCTTTAAAGTCTAAAGGGACTGCAGAAGACAGACCAAGGATCATCTGTGCCGGAGGGGAGCAGACTGCGCCTCGCCAGCTGGTGTCTCATGCAGCCCGGTTTTTTCTGCCCCAGGATCAGCTGTGATGGAGGAGAGCAGACTGCACCTCACTGGCTCAACTTCAGCCTGGCTCTCGCCCCCGCCCCCATTTTTCCCCTTGGGTCTATTGGATCCGGAAAAAAATCAGATTTCCAAAAAATCTTAGATCTGAAGACTGTACCAGTATTGGGATCTGAGTTTTTTGGGAATCCCAATTTTTTTTCAGGTTCAAGAGACCTGAACTGAAAAAAGCCGGGGGGGGGGGGATTGCACACCCCTAAACCACAGCACCGCACTGGCTCAACTGTCATTCCTAGGATTTAAGGATTACACGGGAGCTGGAAGAACAGATGAAATAAACCTTACTTTGTCAATATCTGAAGTCAAACTGTGTCAAACACACTGTGTAAGGAGCAAGCATAACATTATTATGCTAGAAATGTTTTATATAAAATAATATAAATGCTCCTTTAGGTTTTGTTGGAAAATCTTCAGTCATTCTGAATGTTGGTAAGAATATTTTTAATATCTCGTAATAATTTTCTATATGAAGCTTCCAGGAATAATTAACTTTTCCGCTTGCCTTGCCCATTACCTAATTTGTTTTCTTACACACACACAGAGGAAACTGTAACAAATAAAATATATGAAATGTCAACAATGTCAAAATTTTATAATGGTGGTTTGGGATGTTTAATAGCAGAAAGAAATATAATTGTTTGAAACACAACTTTGGGAAGGAAAAAATACCTGTCTTGGCTACTACTAATAATTAATCGGTAGTAAAACAAAGCACACTTTTCTTATGTGGCAGAGGAAGGGATTTTAATCCTCTCTTCCATGGCTGATGTATATGTATACAAGAGCAGGATTTCAGATGGGGACTGGAAATTCCACTTAGCCCGTTTCCTCTTGACCCAGAGGACAACACCTAACCCCGTCACCGGCCACAGCCCTGCAGAACTGTTGATGGGCTGGCGCCCGGCGACTCTGTTAGATCGTCTACACCCAGACCAGACACCGGACTCAAGGAGGTTGGTCGAACAGCGCGAGGCTCTGAGAGGGTTCTTTCCAGGAGACCCAGTATTCCTCCGGAACTACGGGACCGGGCCTCCCTGGATCGCAGGCCGAGTCACCAAAGTCAGGGGCCCAGTCTCCAACGAGGTATCAACTGACAACAGCCGACTTTTACAGAAACACATCGACCAACTACGGAGGCGACAGCTCCCGGAGGCAGGTGAACCCCCACAGTTGATGGCAGGAGCTGGGACACACAATCAGGAACCCAATGTTCAAGCTGACACCCCGAAACCCCGAGGAGACATTTCTCCCATTTCACTTTGAGGCCAGCCGCATCAAGTATGAAAGAAGGCAGTTTTAGATGCTCTTTTATAATTTTATTGATTGATGGTAGTGTAGGAAGATGGATTTAGAATTACATTTCTGTCTTCCTCCGTGTTCATATGTATACCACTTGTGAGTAGATGCATCTCTTGAAAGTGCATTTAGAGTACTCCTCCAGTGTGTTCTTCCACAGATTGTACACATATATTTATTTTAGATTTATTTGTAATTATAATTTATAGACCACCCTCCCCAGAATACAATGGTGAACAAGAAGGATAAAACAATAATAATAATAATAATAATAATAATAATAATAATAATAATACCGTCTACATAATACATAATTAAAACATTTCCAGATGGTGCTAAAACTTCAAAATTTCAAATTGTGTCACTGCCTTACAGGGGAGGTAGAGAAGAAACAGGTGTGTGTGGGGGAGAGGAAGTGCCAGAAGGATGGTACCCATCACGGTCCTCAGCCAAAAGCCTGGTGGAACATTTCTGCCTTCCACGCCCTATGGAAATTCATTAGGTCCTACAGGACACAAATGTTATTTGGCAGAGTTCCACCAGGTAGGAGCCAGGGCTGAAAAGGCCCTGACCCTGGTCAAATTCAGCCGGATGTCTTTTGGGCTGGGGATCACCAGTAGATTGTTCTCTGAAGAGCGTAATGCTCTTTGGGGGCCATAGCAAATTACAAAAGAGTTTGTGGTTTTTTTCCACCCACAGTTTAACCTCTTCCTCCTATATTAAGAGGCACAGTGCAGGTTCTTCACCCTTTTCCATCACTGTAAGGATCTGTGGTGCTTCCTTCACAATTGTGTTCTTCTGGGCTCCAGTGAAACCAAATAGGTCAGGGAAGTCTTCACTGATCACGATCCTGTTTCCCCACTTTCCCTTTCTCTGGACTCCAGAGAAATGTTTAAATGCAGTTTCATAAATGCCTACTTTTATTTATTTTTATTATTATGAATTATGTATGCCCAGTGCTATTGAGCTTTTACATATTATTTTGAAGGGGGAAACAAGGATTTCCCCTTACTGTGTCAACATTCCTGGAGACCAGGGAGGACAGCTGTAAACTTAGCAAGGCTTTCCCCCAGCTTTCCTCCTTCCACAGGCATATTCTTTCACTCATGTACAGATCCCATAGTGGCGGCATCACAAATCAGGAAAAGTAGCAGAAGGCAAATATTAATGTAAATATAAATGTAAAATATAAATCCCAACATAGATACATTGCTGCATTTTTACTATTTAGTGGCCATTACCAAGAAAATTGGGAGCAGGTAATCAGTGTAGTTGACTGAATATATACACAATAGGGCCTTAAGAGCAAACCTTTCAAACTGTACTGGAATTTATATGTCAAAATCAATAAATTTATCTCCTGCACCTACTGAACTTTCACCGGAGAGGATACAGTGAAGGAAACAGAAGTGAAGCAAGTAGGCAGTTCATTCATGAAGGAGGCCATGTAATCTCCTATGGTCACCAACTACTTCATGATGGGACAGTATCTAAATCTTGTCACAGGGACCTGGGCTAGCTGGAAGGAGAATATAATAAATTCTGAACTATGCATTAATAGAATTAAGGAGGATTCCTAAATTATCATTACAGTGCTTGAAAGTGATTCTGGCCAATATTGTACCAAACACTCATGGCTGACCTTAGACAGCTGGAACCATGACAATTATAACAACTAGCCACACTATTACTGTGCTGAAAATCTGTAATTGCACACATAGCTGGATCTGCAGCAAATTAAGCTAAATGCTACAAAGATCCAAGCCAATTTAGGGCCTATATATGAGGCCATATAGAATGCTGAGTCAATAGAAAAATTCATGTGCAACACGTCCCATTCCATCTCTTTATTATGCACAGGTCACTGTATGTGACAGCATGTCCAAAAGCTTTGAACATTTTGTGCAGCATACCACGAGCTGAATCCTGTGAAGGATTCGAAGTGGAGGCACATGACCAGGAGCCAGTACCTAAATGCTTTTGCAATGGCTACTGTGTACTACACTGACCATGTGAGTGGGCCCCTTTTCACTCAGGTAACTAACTTAAACTAAATTAAAGTGCTTTTACCTAACAAGATTCTAGGAGAAATTATTTATTAATCTACTTCATTTCTTCCCCTGTTTTCTCCCCAGTGGGGACCCAAAGCAGCTTACATCTTTCTCCTTTCCTCCATTTTATCCTCACAAGAATCCTGTGAGGTCAGTTAGGCTGAGTGTGTGATTGGCACAAGGTTACCAGGCAAGTTTCCACTGTAGAATGGGGATCCAAATCTGGGTTACCCAGATCCTAGTCCAGCATTTTTAACTGGCTTATCATTCAGCCCACAGTTAAATAAGAATTTAAAGTCACTCAGTAATTATGGCAAGATTCAAACATGCCCCCTACTCTCCAAATAGACCTAGAATGTAACCAGCTGTAACTTGCAACCAGTTTAGCCAGCATTAAATTTATTCCTAATAACTCAGAGATAAGTATGAGTATCTTTTCAGATTACCTGAGCATTATGTGAACATACTGACAGAACCATTTATTTATGATTACTGTATGCAGATAAGTCTTTTTAACCTACCTATGCTATGAACTGACCATAAACACAAAAACCAAGCTTCAACAACACTACATAAGAACATAAGAGATGCCAGTGTTGGATCAGGCCAAAGGCCCATCCAGTCCAACACTCTGTATCACACAGTGGCCAGAAATACCAGTGCCATCAGGAGGTCCACCAGTGGGGCCAGGACATTAGAAGCCCTCCCACTGTTGACCCCCCCAAGCACCAAGATGACAGAGCATCACTTGCCCCAGAGTCCCTATCTATACCTTGTGGCTAATAGCCACTGATGGACCTCTGCTCCATATGCTTATCTGACACTGACACCAAACTACCAATTGTGAGGTGGTTTCAAAGCATGTAATAAAAATATGACTTTATTTGATGAATACATTTGTAATACTTCTCTTACCATACCCTTTGGACAGAAATACATGTTAGACATGATGTGATAATTTTAAAGAACTTTATGTCTTTTATATGTTGTGGGAGCAGGGGCTCCAATTTTAAGGGGGAGACTTACAGTGAGCCCAAGGGAACCCTTTTCAGTTTTCCCCCACCCTCCCCCCAAATGGCCACCTATTCCCCAGCAGGGCTTAAAGACAGAGATGGTGCATTAGCTGGAGTCAGAAGGCCTCTCTCCTCTTGGAAATCATAGCCTCAGCAGCTGCAATCTTTAAATGAAAAACAAACAAACTTGAAAATGATCCCCTTCAAGTACAGCATGTGACAGAATATATCTGAATTTATTTACCTTCCCAGAATCTTAGAGACTCAAAACTTTATTATATGAACAGGAGGAAACATGTAATCTATTTTTGTCATCCTTTCAGTGCATAGTGGCAGTGATCATGCATGGAATGCCTGAATGCATGCAAGCCCACATGAACTATGCATTCATGGTAAGTACAGAGTACAGTTTACAGGAGCTTTTGGGGGGTGGAGTGTGGGGAGGGGTAGTATGCTGAGGAGTTGATGTCACTTCCAAACCAGAAGTGACATCTGTGTCCCATCAACATTTTAGGAATTTCCCCAATGTCTGTGGTAAATACCATAAAGATTGGGGAAATCCCTAGAGCACCGCAGATGCAGCAACCGGATGTGTTGTCACCACATTCATGGCAACACCCCCAAACCATTTTCTCACACTGCTCAATTGCCCAAGGGCAGGCGGGGGCAGGGGGTTGCCTACTGTGGGCAGGCAACTGGCAGTCCAAATACAGAGGGGATGCTGTATGAGATAGCCTGTGATACCAGGCTTTGGTATTTGAAAGATGATTGGCCAGACGTTAGTGCCAGTGCTTTTAAACTAGAGCCATCTGCTGAATTTACCTGATAGCAACAGAAACAGGGTTCTAGAAACCATTATATAATAAAGAGTAAAAGAGTATCATTATAACATAATTAGTCTTTATGATAAAGGTAAAGAAAATGTTGACCTCTTAACTGGACAGCAAATCTGCTTTGCACAATATACAGAGAGTATAACCATGCTGGGGAAAGCACAAGACTGACATTCATGCATGTATCTCCTAAACACTAGAGGTATGCACTTGGAACTTTACACATTAAAGTCTGATCCAAACAATGTATACTGTTTAATATCACAAATGTTCTGAATCCTGATTATTTTTGACATTTGTGAGCAGTCAGCTGATCTAACAGTTAATCTAGTGACTGGTTTCAATTTCCTAGGCAGTGGGACATGGGAGGGTCAACAAGGAGAGTGACTCAGTCAGTGACTTCACACCAGACTGGGAGAGCATGGGGGGGGGGCAGCCTGCGCCTCACTCCAATGCTTTCTTTGTTTGCTTATTTATTTAACTCATTTATATACCACCTTTCTCCCCAATGGGGACCCAAGATTGCTTCCATTATTCTCCTCCATTTTATTCTCACAACAACCTTGTGGGGGGGTCAGTTAGGCTGAGAGTGCATTTTAGGATTTGATCCCGGCTAGAAAGACTCTGATACTAGATGTCAACAGGAATGGAGACAAAGATGCCTAAAGCACCAAATCACCACAAGTTAAGGTGTATGTGGGTGTCTGGGGAAGTTATCCATTAAAATCTGGGTGCTGTGTTACTACAACATTGAAATTATCTGTTTAAAAATCAGAAATCACAAAAGAATAAAAATAATCAAAAGATCAAAAATAATAATTATAAAAATCATAACAGTAACTGAAGCCTCAAAACTTACACTCTCTGAGCCATAATTAATATAACAACTTACACTCTCTGAGCCAAAATTCCAAAATCTGGGGAGTGAAGGATCTCCTTTTGTGGGAGATTGTTTGGAAAAGTCAACACCACTAAAGAAAAAAGTTACACTCCAACACAGTTACCATCTACCAAAGGGAGCATTTACCCTAAGGCCTCATCAGGCAAGTGGGCCTTGCTTCTACAGCCAGGAAGGGTGATTCTTGAAGGATGCAAGTTCCTGGTCATGAAAGGCTTTAAGAATAAGCACCTACCCCTTGTATTGAGCCCAGAAAGAAACAGGCAATCAATGGAGCCCTTTCAAAAAGAGTGGCATATGGACCCACCAAACAGTTGTCAATAACAGATGCACATCCACATTTTCTATCCCACTGAGCTTCCAAAATTCCTTAAAGGATTAGAGTTTAGTTACCCTTTCCTGCATGCTTTCATTTAGGCCTCCTCCGCTTCAGAAAGGAACATTTCTCACATGTCAGGTCTGCAGGGGAGAGTTTTAATTCTCTCTAAGGCTGCAGTCACACTGGCGGCTTGGCACAGTATGGTGGCACCTCTAATTGTACTGGTGTAAAATGTTGTGGGGCACATCATCCAGACAGTATGCCCTGCTGCGGATTACCCACGCAGCCATCCCGTGGTCAAGCATCCACATTACTGCAGCACCTCAGCCTTGGAACACACTGCCCAGTCAGTTTTTTTTAAATTGCAGGTGGATGTGTGTGCATATACGCAAAAACTAAAAAAAACAACAACCCAGTGGCAGAAATAGATCTGCAGGTTCAGACGTCCCTTCTGGGTTCCTTTTGCTAGAGAAGAGTTTGTACACTGGAAAACCTGGAGGGAACTGCAAACAACCCATTCATACCAGACTTTCCCCAGTATCTGTTTATTCCACTTCCATTGCGGAACACCACAGGCTGCTGATAACTGCGCCATGGGAGGCAGATGTTCTCATCTGGAGGGGCCCATTTAATCTGCTCAGGTAACACTACTAGAGCACCACAAACTGTGCATGTGACCGCAGCCTAAGACAGGGATGCTTCCCCCTATCTGTCTGCCTCTTGGCAGGGAGGATCCCTCAGGTAAGGAGTACATTCCCCGAGAGTTTTGGTCCACTTGGGTTAGGTGGGTAGGGCGCTGTTACACCTGGAAATAGCTTTCTCATGGAAATGGGTGGAAAGGCCAATTGGATTGTTTTCACAAATAAAACAAGCCAATGTAGTATAGTGGAAGAGGAGGAGGAGAAGAGTTGGATTTACACTCCCCCCTTCACTCGGAGTCTCAAAGCAGCTTACAATCTCCTTCCTTTCCTCTCCCCACAACAGACAGTCTGTGAATTTAAGAGTGTCAGATTAGTATCTGGGAGACCCGGGTTTGAATTCCCACTTGTTCCATGGAAACTCGCCGGGTTACCTTGGACCAATCATATCCTCTCAGCCTAACCTTCCTTACAGGGTTTTGGTGAGGATATAATGGAAAAGAGGAAAATCATGTAAGCTGCTTTGGCTTCTCATTGGGGAAAAAGGCAGGGTACAAATAAATTAAATAAATAAACGAATCATTCCAAAAACTCAGGTTTTTAAAATATACACCAGTTTGATGTAGTGGTTAAGTGGGCGGACTCTAATCTTGGAGAACTGGGTTTGATTCCCCACTCCTCCACTTGCACCTGGCTGGATGACCTTGGGCAAGCCATAACTCTGGCACAGCTGTTCTTGAAAAAGAGCAGTTTCTGTCAAGAGCTCTCTCAGCCCCACCTACCTCACAGGGTGTCTGTTGTGGGGAGGGGAACGGGAAAGGAGTTTGTAAGCCGCTCTGAGACACGTTTGGGTAGTGAAGGGCGGGGTATAAATTCAATCTCTTCTCTTCTTCCAAATCATTTTTGAGGGAATTTTTTGCACACCTTTACTACATAATGGGAAGCTGCAGCCAACAGTGTTTATCAGTGTACACATACTGGAAAACAAACAAAAGACCAAGCCCCAAATATGTGCAGTTGTCACATGTGACCATTTTTAGGCAGAAATTGTTTTTGTACAGGAAAAACATCACATGCCAGTTGTCTTGGTTTCCAAGAAGATTTGTAATAAATCATTATCATTTAAGATACATTGTTTCCTTTGCCAATCAAGTTATTGACACCTCATTTAACCAGTTGCAAAAGCAAACCTTTATTTTCCTGTTTGCAGACAGGGATTAGGGTCTTGGCATATAATGCACACATGCTGCTGATGCCAGACTCAGATATTTAATTCCATAGTGAACTCCTCTCCAGATGTGAATAGCATTATCGGAAAGCCCTGGGCATTTTCTCCACCTGAGCAAGCTGAAGGAGGAGGAAGATGGTTAAGTTTCACAGCAGAGGCAGCATGATAAATCACCTGTATCCGTCTAACATTGTCCTTAGCAGAGGTGGTTCTTACCTGGCTTAATGGAGTGGGTAACAGGTGAGAATAAAAGTCACAGGAGATATTTGCAGTCAGTTCTTTTCTTTTTACTTGGCATGTCTCTTTGTAGCCTCAGGGTATAGAGGGGGAGACTGCAGAGAGGATTAACAGGCTTTCTTTTCAGCATTTCTGATGTGCCAGACTGATGACTCTATTAGCATTGTGTCTAGTAAAAGGTTTGTTTCACGCAGGTCTTCAGAAACCCATTGCAAATGCAGTAGCCCTGTGAGTTTCCAAGCTCCATTGTTGTGCTTTTTTCTCCTGCTGTGGACTAATCATGGATTATGGTGGCAATTTGGACTTGCTGTTGATCACAAAGATCTCAAGCATTTCCTAGGCACTAGGACAGCATTAAGTATCCCATAACTCTTCATTCAAAGGTCTACCTCCAATTTCCTGCCAGTCTGTCTGTCTGGAAGGAAAAGAGTCATTATTACTTGAATTTCCCAGTACTTGCAGCATTGCCGTAAGTTAGGGCTGGTGTTAATGTTATAACAGATGCCTCAGTTCTTGCTTGGCTCCACTTTATCTGATCCCCTTATATCTAGAGCACAGGCTATTTTGGCTGTACCTGCCACTGTGTGGAATGGTCTGCCTGATGAGGTCAGGACCGGAGGATGCCCATGCTGATGGTTTTTGGAGAAAGGTAGTTCTTTGTCAGGGGGGATTTTAGTGCTGATGGGGTCCTAAAGTATGAGACACAAGTGTTATCTATGCACTTGGGCTGGCTAGTTTGAATCGGGTTTTTTTTAAAGCAAATTGATTGCTTTAAATGTTTATTGTGTATTTTCCATAAGCCATTTTAGGGAACAGGTGGGATGTAAATATGGAACTACATTTTAATAGAAATTAACATCCAGTGAACTATTAAAATATTTATATTTTAGAATTATTACAAATTCTGAATTTTAAAAATGCATGGTACAAAACTCTTCCAGTCACCAAAAACAAAGGTTTCAGTTCTGAACGTTCCAAAGAGCACTTGGAGTCTGCATGTTGCATATTTTTACCTATGTTGAAATCTGAATTCAACTCATGAGAATTCACACTGGGCATGCTAAGGATTCAACCACTGAAGGACTTAAAAGTGACAGGGCTTGCTTTGGGTATCCCCCCAGCAGTAACAGATATGGAGGCTATTTCTCACAAGGGACATCATCCATTAGTAACATCTCCTGCACAATACCCATCAAAATGACCACCACGCCCATTCAAAAGTGTTCACTAAGGAAAATGTTCAAGTAGATGGTGCCTATTATTTAGACTGCTAGTTTAACTCTAGAAGTACACACTGAATTTGGGTACACATTTATATAAAAATATGAGAACATAGGAGCTGCGGTGGCTCAAGTGGTTAAGACGTTGAACTGCAGGCTGTGGAAGGTCAGTAGTTCAGCAGTTCGAGACCCGAGTATTCCGCATGATGGAGTGAGCTCCCGCCTCTAGTTCCAGCTCCTGCCAACCTAGCAGTTCGAAAGCAAGAAATTGCAAGTAGATAAATAGGTACCACTTCAGTGGGAAGGTAACAGTGTTCCCTGCGCCTTGGTGTTTAGTCATGCCGGCCACATGACCACAGAAATGTCTTTGGACAGCGCTGGCTCTTCGGCTTTGAAACGGAGATGAGCATCGCAACCCTCGAGTCGGATTCAACTGGCTTGCGAGCAAGGGAACCTTTACCTATATGAGAACATAAGCAGAGCACTAGTGGATCTGCCCAAGGGCCTACTTTGTCCAGATACCTCCAAGAAGCACATAGAGAATTAAAGCAATAGCACTCCTCTGCTAGTATTCTTGCAAAGATGGGACACTAGTCTTAGCCTGCATTACAATTACTGCATTCTTAAGCTTACATCATTTTCCTTTTCTCCATTTTAGCCTCAGAACATATTATCCTCGCTACCCTGTGAGGAAGGTTAGGCTGAGACTGTGTAACTGGCCCAAGGTCACCTAGCAAGCTCCCATGGTGAGGTGCAGATTTGAACCTGGGTCTCCCTAATATGACACTCTGATCACTAAACCATAATGGCACACCACAAGAACAAAGTGTGAGTTTCAGTGCGAATTAAAGCCAGATTTAATTTTTTTTTTACTTATAGTGTCTCGTTAAAAATAAACCTCATTTAAAATAAAATCTGACAAATGTAATCTTACAGTTTCTTAAATCTGAATTATTTTACCAAACAAATTTTCCCATGCTAATTTTCTACATAAAAAAGAAGGATGGAGGGAAAAGACGTAATTTAAAAGTTAAGCATCACAAATGACATGAACAGTTATGTATTGTATTTATTAGTGCATGGTCATTATTAAACAGTTAAAATGCTTATCTTATTGTAAAATACTTGTTGTATTGTCTGACCTTTTTACTATCGTGGATCCCATTCTCAAGAGGTCACCCATCCAGGCACTGACATGACCCCAACCTGCCTAGTTGCAGCAAGGGTGCTGGATCATGTGCCATCTAGCCATATCCTGGCACTCTACCACATTTCAGGAACACATAAAAAATGCAAGTATACACGCTCGCAAACTCCGCAGCAAAAGGACCTGCCAAGAGATTCTACAGCAAAGCTTTACATCTAGGTTGAGGGGGAGGAAGAGCAAACTTTGAATTTCTGTCTTCTCTAGCATACTGCCAAGGAGCGAAGACAAATGTAACACCCTTCCACTCTAATCAGAAATCTAATTGAGTACAGAGAGAGAAAAATCTCTTTACAATTTGGCTAGGAATTACAGACCGCAAAATTACAAAATGCACACCATAGACATTAGGTAAGAAGTCATCTGCACTGAAGACCTACCATGAACTGAAGTGTAATACAGGATATTCTCTGGAGCTATATTGCTGGGGGGGCGGGGGTGTCTTCCAAAATCCATTATAGTAAGGGGGGGAAATCAAAACACACCCTAATCCCT
>NW_015165234.1:3706249-3717108 GCF_001447785.1 Gekko japonicus
TACATTGTTCTGAGCAGTAACACTAAGGCTGATGACTGTTATAGATTATGTATGTAAAGTTGCAGTCAATTTATAGACTCCATAAGGTTTTCAAGGCATATGAGAAGCCGAGGTGGTTTGCCATTGCCTTCCTCTGCACAGTCTTCCTCGGTGGTCTCCCTTCCAAGTACTGATCCTGCTTAGCTTCTGAGAACAGGCTATACTGTACCATTCCACACCCCGTTATAGAT
Organism: Gekko japonicus; assembly: GCF_001447785.1. NCBI lineage: Eukaryota > Metazoa > Chordata > Lepidosauria > Squamata > Gekkonidae > Gekko > Gekko japonicus. The sequence continues at coordinate 3,706,480 of NW_015165234.1, forward strand.
TACAGTAATTAATTTTATGCTAGTGAAAAACCATTTGTCAAAAGGACATTGTATTGATATAGCATAATTGTAAGCTTGCTGGCGTTAGCAGAAAACATATATAACAATTCTGACATTAAAATAATCAGATTTTATTTCACTAGTTTACAGAACTTATTTCTTACCCAGAGGAAAACTCAAACTAAGCTCCCTCCCTATTATTACTCTTTCAAGTGTCCTGTAGAGGGAGCACTTCTTTCACTTAGCAGTTCAGTTCCTAATGCAAGGAAGAAGGCACTCAGAAAAGGAAACTATCCAGGAAATATTAAGTAATAAAACTGAGGAAGGCAACACTTTTATTAATCATAATACTGGAAAGGGCAATTGGCAATACTTATTAGTCCAAGTGCTTTGGGATGATGCAGATGCACAAACACACATTTCTTTGCAAAACATTAAAAAAACTGATGTGTAAACGATGCCTCAGTTTTCTTTAAAAGATTCTCAAGTTTGAGTGTTTAAATTCTTGTTTGATTCTTAAAAGATGGGCCTCCTTAAGTTGTTTTTAAACTTGTCTTATGAGATGAGTGCATTCCTACTTTTTTCTAGCTTGATTCTAGAGTGTGAATATGGCAAATTCCTGAACCTCGCACAGTTAATAAATCTATTCTTGAGTATATAATCTGGACATACTTTGATTGATAAACATTCCTTAGCTAAGAGCTTGAAAGTTAAAATAAACACACCTGCTAATCAAAGAATTGTGTGCAGTCTTGTCCACCCAGTGTGTTGATTTGTTTTGTAGTTTATTTATAGCTCATCTTTCTCACTGAGACTGAAGGCAGATTACAGAGTACATACAGAGAAAAAATGTAATCATACAGTATAGGACATCAAATGAATAATGCAATAGGATTAGGAGTACAAAATGCAAGCAAAAATGTGCTCATACAGTATAAGATATGCAATAAACAATGCAAGTAAATAATGCTACAGGACAATAGTTCAACTGCTTGTAACTATTCATAAACTAGAACAGCTTTCAAAGAGGAAGACGGTGTTCTCACTTCAATGCACAGGAGATTTAAATGAAAAATTCACATTAGCAGCTGGTAACAGTTGCTTCTGTATAACTCTGTGCACCAAAGCAAGAATATAACTTCAAAAATCTTAAGGTCATTTAGGAAATGTGATGATGATGATGATGATGATGATGATGATGAAGAAGAAGAAGAAGAAGACAAAAATCACAGGAGAATCTGAAGACAAATGTAATATTAAAAGAACAATACCACATTGTTGGAAATATACTATCATTTCTCATCTAACTTATCAGGGAACCGAACATTGATATTCCATTCTTGGCCTAGTCGCCACTGCCACTTTCTCTGGTTGGGAAACAAAAATACCCTAAGGATGCTTGACTCAGATAGGAGGAGGCTGCACTGCCTGCATTTCTGGCACTTTTGTTTCACATTCAGAAGAGGCAGCAGTAGCAACTGGGTAGACAAGTATGATATACTAACAGTCAAGTGTGACGTGCGAGAGATGTAAATAAAAGGGAATAAAAGACGGCAGCACATCATTTTAGCAGGGAGCTTCTTTTTTACATCACATCCATCTTTATCTTAAGAGACTGCGTGCAATGGCTATATGACGACCAACCACCTATGGATTTTGCCAAAATTAGTAGCTGAATCTTTATGGAGAACAATAAACCAAAAAAGAGTTTGACATAAGTTTCCCTAGGAAATCAGGGCCAGGTGGGTAGAGGTGTCATCAATATGCTTTAGGCTGATCCTCCATTGAGCAGGGGATTAGATTAGATGGCATGTATGGCCCCTTCCAACTCTGTGATTCTATAATTCTAATATGGAAAGACAACCTAACAGTTGTCAATTAGCTTGGAGCACCAGGAACATCAGCACTGCATTACTGGACCTAGAAGACATGAATGCCATGCGAAATACTAAAAGAGCAACGACCCAATCCCTAGATGGATTTTCTGGAAATGAAGCCAGGGAATTTCAGAGGAAGAGCACATAGATGCAATAAGTTTCCATTTATTTTATTTTATTTTATTGTTTTTAAATAGTAGCAAGAGAGCTTCTAACAAATGGGCCACGAGCTACAGTGAAGAGCTTCTATTTAAAAATCTGGGCTGTACTGCACAACATGCAAATGAACCCTAAATGTTAATGAACACCTGTAATCAGGAAATCCTCAGGCACAAGGCTGGTGACTCACATGCCAAAATTTCGCTCCAACAGACAATGGGACTGGGATCTGAAGCACCTGCCTTCGGGAAACTGCATTAAACAGGAGAAGCAGAAAAACAGGACACCCAAAAACAGCAGCAGAAATGTTAACCAAAAGGAGCAGCTTTGGGCTTGAATTTCCAGCTATACTTTTGGGAACCTACTGATATTTAATCAAGAACAGGATATTTAGCAATCTGCACAAATGTATTTCTTCTGCAAAACATAGAATATTTGCAGAATTGGGGTACTCATCCAGGAAAACTAAGACTCCAAAGTTTCATTTGTTAAAAAGAAACAAATAAAAGAAAAAAATAGCACGTTTCTACCTCTGACATTTTTGAAAAACACTTTTTGGAAATAAAGGAACTCAGTGCATACTTTGATCATAAGGGAATATTTGCTCCATCAGAAAGCACGGCTGCCAATTCCTTAGCATCTGCTCTGAAGCATCAAAGCCACAATTAACTAAAACTTTTCTTATTCCCAGAGCAAGCAACGTAATTCATCTTAACTTCTGCTACCACAGGAAAGACTTCGAATTAGATGGCTGATACTGTTTGGTTGCTTTCTTTCTAGTAACTATTCAAGTAGCAGGCATGTATTTACGCACCACTGGCGGGGTGTCCCCACCCCCCATGCAGCTTCAGTCAGCAAGACTAGGCATAGTCTGAAATAGTCAAACTCTACTGAGCAATACAGCAACTAAGACGTTACTTAATGAAGAGTCAGTTTTGTTCTGTTGTTTACATTGTTATTATGCACTTTCCTCAAGGAGCCCAGGAAACACTACATCATTCTCTCCTCTTGCATTTTACCCTAACAATCCAGTGAAGGAAGGCTCAGGCTTATACAGGACTCTTTTTCTGGAGAAATGCACTGGAACGGAGTTCCAGAACAAAATTATTTTAAAAATGTTTAAAAGTTTGTGAGTTTGTAAGTATACATATTGAAAACTTCATTTCCCTCTTGAGAGTTCTGGCACCTCTTTTTTTTATTTTTAATCCCTGCTCAGGCATATGACTGACCCAAGGTTACTTACAGTACAGCCCTACAGAGTTCTTCCAATGGTCACAGACTGGAGTAATTCAGCTTCAGATTGCACTGCTAGTCAGTTTCATGAATCACAGGGGAATTGGATCTCGGCCTCCCCAGTGTCAGCCCAGTGGCTTAATCACAACACCATATCAGATTGCAAGGTTTTTGGAGACCCAGGGTGGGATACCAGTAAAATGGGGGGCACCTTCCCCTCCTGCATCAGCTCTCCACCTCCAACCTCCTGCTTCTGCTGGGTGTCCACTGTACCCCCAGGAGCAACAATTCAGGGGTTTTTGGGAGTTGCTTTGTGAAGAAGGAGGGATGAAATTTGGGTTCTGTGCACAGAGTTTAGATGGGGTGGAACCGCCAGATTTCTCATGTAAGTACAGGAGAAGGCTGTTCTATGACTTTCATTTAAAAGGACCAATAACCCATTTAAGGTGACCAGAAAAAAGCCCACAGGAAAAAAGCTGACAGGAAAAAGCCCACATGAAAAAATCCCCACGGTCACAGAAAAGGAAGCATTTAGACCTAGAAGTATTTTGGGGGATAGGAACGTACTTTAGCTGTAATACAGTTCTCATACTTTCCATTAAATCAGCACTGAAAAACAGAAATAGCTAAACTGATCTTTGGTGAACTAGGATTTCCAGAACTGCACACCTAATGAATCCGTGGAGTCATTTCGGTGAAATCCACCATATTAGCTATGGATAATTGTCTTCCTCTCCAATCAAACTTCTCAGCCAGAGTACAGTCTCTCATGCATTGTTGACACCATCAAAATTACTTGCTGCTGACAACATGTGTCAGCAACAGGTGCAGCTACACCAAAGCTGAACACCGTTGGACAAGAAGAAGAAAAGCAGAAACAACTCTCTGCATCACTTCTTCAACCCTTTTAATTCATGCATATAGAAAAAATGTATCTGAGATTTTAGCAATAATAACAAAATCCAAGAAGAGAGGGGTAGAGAATGAAAACATAGCAATCCTTCTATTTTTGTTTCAGCTGCAGATGCTTTCGTTTTAATAAAACATTATAGCTATTTCTAGCCATTATAATGGTGGCATTCATCTGTGTCCTGTTACCCTAAGTGGTTGTGAGGGTCTCCTGAGTATGGTGGGGAATTTAGCAAGGAGACCTAAACAATGTGAGGGGAGGGTAATCGAGCAGGATCTCCACCTATGTATACTGGGATTCCCCCCCCCAGTAGAACTCTCAAAATGAACCAGGCCATGATTAATGAAATGGTTTTTATAAAAGAGAATTGAAGAATAAAATCAAACTTATTAATTTAGGACCACTCTATAAACACACATACAAGTTCAGAAAATAAAGGTGGTAGCTTACAGAGACAGAGAATGGAACTTATTCTATGGGACTATATTTACCTGTCCAAAGAACACAGACAAACCAGTGTCCCACTCAAGGAAGGAAGTGTACCCGACCTTGAATTGGGAGTGTAAGTGGACGTCAAAACACACACACTCCACTGAACAGAGTGTGGCTGGATATACCCTTTGGAGCATGACATGATTGCTCCTAGAACAATGCTGTGATGGGTCTGAACAAGGAAATGTCATAACATTCCCAGAAATTGCAAATGCAATGTAACATTCATGTGAAAATGTATGTTGTGTTTGGTGATATCTAATTGCTAGGACAGGAAAACCACTACAAGGAGTTATATGGGATTAAAATGGTTTTTACTAGGTATTTACTTAGAATACCCAGGTAAGGAAAGGTCAGGCAAGACAGGAGGTTGGTTAGTTTATTGCCTTTTCTGAGAAGGCGGTCTTTGGATTTAACGAGGGAAGGGAGCTGCCAGAAACCAGACCCTTTCAAAATGTACCTTTAGGATCAGTTTTCCTAGACAAACCTCTGGTCAATATTTGATGGCACACATTCCATGTGACTGTAGGACCTATTTTGATCCAATTTGCAGACAAGAGTGAGTGACCCTGTGAGATGCTAAGAAAAAATGTTGCCTGTGTCACCTTTTTTTATAGGTACCAGAATTGTCCTTCTGAGGGAGGGAGGGTCTAGGCATAACACTACTGACAAAGGAAAGTAAACCAATGCACTGATCTTTAAAAATCAGAGCTGCCAGTTCTGGGTTAGGAAATTCCTGGAGATTAGGGAGCTGGTGCCTGGAGAGGGCTGACTTTGAGGAGGGGAGGGAGCTCTTCAGGGATGTGATGCCACAGAATCCAATCTCCAAAGCTGCCATTTTCTCTAAGGGAACTGATCTCTGGAGTCTGGAGATAAGTTGTAACTCCAGGACAAGTCTAGGCCCCACTTGGAAGCTGGCAACCATAGCAGAAATAGTACAGTTGTAAGAAAAGGAAATTGTATCTGTACAACATCATGGGCATCCCCCTCTCCCTTGCTTCTAGCCTGAACATTCTGAAGAGAGTCCCATTAGACATAGCCCATCTTTTACTGTTAAATGACCTGCAGATGCACAGTGCCAGCCCAGTGGAGTGATTTTAGAGTGTCAGACTAGGATCTGGGATACCCAGATTGAAATCCCTGTCCTGTCATGCAGGCTTCCTGGTTGACCTCAGGTCAGTTAATGCACTCACAGTCTAACCTGCCTCATAGGGTTGTTGTGAGGATAAAATAGAGAAGAGAGAACTATGTTAGCTGCTTTGGATCCCCATTGGGTAGAAAGGTGACACAGAAATGAAGTAAAATAAATTAAAAATACTGGATCCTTCTTCCAGCTATTACAAAGGGGGGGGAGTCTGAATTTGTGGTTTTTGATGCAGTTGACTTCTTTGGAACCCTTTTTTTTAAATTTATTTCCTTAAATCGATACAAATAATTCAATGAAATAGCACACATCTCTAATTTAAAAAATGGAACAGAGGTAGGGTTAAAAATCAGAAAACCTTACAAGTAAACAATGGAAAAGTAACCAAGGCAATGAAACAGTCAATGTGGGCAAAGAAATTCTAAGGAAACCAGACTATCTAAAGTTTAACATGCCACACTGAACAAAGGGTGACAAATGCAGAACACACTGAACTGTAATAAAAAAGATATTGTGTGTATTGTGACACACACAATAGACAATACACACAATAGACAATATTGCAGTACACTACAATACCGCGTCTCCTGTAGGTGCAATAACTCAGGCTAATCAACTTCCTTGGAACTCTTAAGCATAAGTTCTCCACTCTGAACGTATGTACGTAGTCATCTTGACAGATTGGCCTAGTTCAGACATCACATGAAATTACGGTTTATTTAAATTAGGTTTAATTTGTGAAACCACTTTCAGCTCACAGACTCTCACCCAAGTCACTCACTGCCTTGACCAACACTGGTTCCATTGCCTCCTCTCTATAAGCTGGTAAAGTGGTGCCAGGGAACAAACCTGATGTAAACTAGGATTAAGTCAAGATGGTTACACTCATACATCATGCAGCAAAACTATAGTTAGGTCTGTAGTTAAGTCTATAGTTAATAAAGTATAATTGTGATTAATTAACAAATATCAGATCATTACTGCAGATCTGAATTTGATGAACCCTGAATTCAGACAATCACACTAACTACAGTTAGTTTAATTAATTAGTTTGGTGGGATGTCTGACCTGAGGCAGGCATGTTTTTTAAATACTGCATGCTGTGAGGTTAACGTGCACACATATGTGATTACATTTATTATAATATTCTATATATAGAAAAACAAATTAAGCAAAAACAAGGTGGGCAAAGGAAACTATGAAGTAGGCTTAGGAACCTGAAAGATACCACTGATTCCAATGACTCAACAGGGTGAAAATGGACATTGACTGATTTATGTACATTGTATTTTTGTGTAGGGGTCCGTCTTTACAGCATGATTCCTCCCTGCCCCCAACGACTCCTCTCCCTAGGATCACCCTATCTGCTTACATGTGTGGCTATTTTGTATTAATCCAAGACCCAGCATCTCATTTTGCACAGCAGCCAGCCTTTGGAACTTCCCAGGCATGAATGTGATAGTTGCTGTCTATCTGGCCTAAATCAAACTAATGTTTGGTCCAGCCTTTAACATGCAGCCATGCTGCCTCTGTGGAAAAGAAGATTTATTTAGATATCTTCAGTAATAACCACTTATAGATCTATCTTTGTTGTATTTGCTTAATCTTTCTTAAAGCCAGTAGCACTGCAAGAGTTCATGGAAGTAGGAACTGATAAAGTTGAGTCAGCACACCACTTACAGTTTGATCTATGTTTGCGATGATTTTTAATTCTTGCAAAATTAAGCAAAATAACCTCCATGGTGTGTGTGTGGGGAGATTATACTGTTATCATTGTATTATATATTAAATATCCAGGTAGATAGAAATACCTAGTTAATAGCAATAGAACTGATGTGACATTTGGGCACCCCCACATAAACATCAGGTTGCACAATACCACAAGGAAAATTGATGGCTTACATATCTAATTTCAAACTACAAAAATATTCATTTGGGGGGGGGGGACACAGTTCAAGCATACAAGAAAATAAACAGAAAACAGCTTGTTAAATTAGCCAAAATGACTTATCTCATACAAGATGGTTTTAAAAGGATGGAGGCTATGATGGATGTGTTAGAAGTCAAAAATGGTTTATGTGGTTGTCAGTCTGTTTGCAGCTAGAATTTGTTCTGTTTCCTGTATGAAAGATGTTCTTCTCCAGCATATGACCAGCTGGTATCAAATGGGTGCGCAGTTTCAAGGGAGCATCGTGTCCTTTTTATACACAAATCAACAGTTTGGAATCAATAAAGAGGATTTCAGTTACTGTTCAAACTGAACACATTTGTAGTTTTTATGTTACCTCGGTGCTAAGAGCTAAAGACCAAAGAGATCGAATTCACATGTTTTATCACAGGGTGATGTTCTCCAGAAACTGAGTTCAATGGCATCAAGATTGGAAGGCTAGGTATAAATACTTTACATGCTTTTCAGAACAATGACTACCCCAGTCTGGGTAGCTGTCTAGGCCAACAGGTACAAAGCACTACCAGTGTTGTTTTTAAAGGCAATTAACCAAGGCTTTCTCAAAACCTCCATGCCAGAGCAAAGACAAGAGAAAGAAAAGACACACAGACTAGATATGAAAGGCTTACAGAAAATTTCATGGCGTCATTGTGATCCCACATTCAAATAACCATGCAATATCCTGGAACTAGAGATCAAATTGCCAACATTCGCTGGATTATGGAGAAAGCAAGAGATTACCAGAAAAACATCTACTTCTGCTTCATTGACTATGCTAAAGCCTTTGACTGTGTGGATGACAACAAACTATGGCAGGTCCTTAAAGAGATGGGAGTACCAGACCACCTCACACGTCTCTTGAGAAACCTGTATAAGGGTCAAGAAGCGACAGTTAGAACTGGATATGGAACAACTGATTGGTTTAGCATAGGAAAAGGAGTACGACAAGGATGTATATTGTCACCTTGTTTATTTAATATATATGCAGAGTACATCATGCAAAATGCTGGCCTGGATGAATCACAAACAGGAATTAAGATTGCTGGGGAAAAGATCAACAACCTCAGATATGCAGACAATACCACTCTAATGGCAGAAAGTGGAGAGGACCTAAAGACCCTCTTGCTCAGGGTAAAAGAGGAGAGCGCAAAAGTGGGCTTGAAGCTCAACATCAAAAAAAAACTAAGATCATGGCATCCGGCCCCATCACTCCTTGGCAAATAGAAGGGGAAGTCATGGAAGTAGTGACAGACTTCACATTCCTGGGATCCCAGATCACAGCAGCCCTGAAATTAAAAGACGCCTGCTCCTTGGGAAGAAAGCGATGGTGAACCTAAAAAGCATGATAAAAAGTAGAGACATCACCCTGCCAACAAAAGTCCGCATGGTCAAAGCAATGGTATTCCCAGTAGTCATGTATGGCTGCGAGAGATGGACTATAAGGAAGGCCAAGTGCCGAAGAATACATTCTTTTGAACTATGGTGCTGGAGATGACTCTTGAGAGTCCCTTGGACTGCAAGAAGAACAAATCAGTCAATCCTAAAAGAAATCAACCCTGACTGTTCCCTGGAAGACAAGATAATGAAACTGAAGCTCAAATACTTTGGCCACCAAATGAGAAGGGAACACTCACTGGAGAAGACCCTGATGCTCGGAAAGATTGAAGGTCAAAGAAGACGGGGACGGCAAAGGATGAGATGGTTAGACAGTGTCATAGATGCAACGAACATCAAATTGAGCAAACTTCAGAGGACGGCGGAAGACAGGAAGGCCTGGCGTGATATGGTCCATGGGGTCGCGAAGAGTCGGGACTGGACCATGCAATTGAACAACAACAAAAATCCTGGTTTTATTGTTCACTTCACCCTTAAGTGAGGGGGAAGGGAGTTGTGTAGGAAGCAAAAGGTAGTTTATTGCCTGTTCTACTGTAATCTCACTATGGGTAGAATTCTAGGAGGGGAAAACCATGTGAGTGAACCACCACATTAGCCTCAAGACTAATGTAACACCCTGAGTCCTGAAGGCAAGGTTCAAGTTCTAGAGTAATATTCACAAATTCAAAATGTAAAGCCAGTTTATTTAAATATAACAGAATGCAACTGTGAAAAACACTCCCAAAGCTATCAGTACTGGTTCATTAACCAGTGTCCCCAGACCAAAATCCTACTCACAATCCACTTTATAGAAGGTGCAGGCAATACTGTGGGATTGTCCAGAGGCTACGCCTGGAACAGAGTCCCAGATATCCAAAAGGCCTTCTTGCAAAGATACTGGATGAATCTTCAAGCTTATTTGTTGCCCTAGGAGTAATTTCCCTTCCCTCCTGGCAAGATGAAGTGAGGCAGTCTGTACTCGGGTGTTGACCTCAGGCAATCAATGAAGAGTTCAGCTCTTTGCTCTTCCCAGATTCTTCAGCTCTTCCTAGCCACTGCTGCTCTCCCAGGGAGAAGGGTTCAGTTCTTCTCAACTAGCAGTTTGAGCTCAGTGTCCTTTTTGGATTCAAAGACTGGAAACAGGCTTTGCCTTTCTGAGAGCACTACCTTCAGCATGTTTCAATAATCCTTTGTCCTTTCAGCTAGCCCAGTCCTGCTTTATACCATCTCTCCTAGTTATGGTGGCCCTTTCAAAAGCATGCCCCATGAGCCTTTGCTAAACACAGAGGTCATTTCGGGGGGGATCGCGGGGGATTGCAGTTCCCCCAGGTGAGGTACGGGGCGGGGCACATGACGAAGCCCCGCCCCCTGCTTCTGGCCGCCCCGCTTCCGGCCCTCATTCAGCGAGGAGGAGGCAGGAGAAGAGGGAGGGTAAGTTGCTTCCTCCCTGCCTCTCCCCACCCCTGCCTGCCTGGGGCCAGGGAGGGCCTTC
>NW_015165234.1:3717158-3739994 GCF_001447785.1 Gekko japonicus
CACACTTCCGGTGATGTCAGGGAGTGTGGCCTTATGACACACTTCCGGTGATGTCAGGGGGTGTGGCATATGCTAATGAGTTATGCTAATGAGTTCCCCTAGCTCTTTTTCTACGAAACGACCCCTGACTAAACATGCAAATTAATACAAGCCTATGTGCACATCAGCTACCTGCTAGTCCAGCCTGGCCTGAGGCCTATATGAGTATCTGCATTCTGCAGTCTACTAATCAGATCTAGGCCCAAAACCCTTTTTCCAGTACAGGCTTACACTAAGCACAGATCTGAAGATGAGTATCCCACATCTAAACACAATGCTGTCTAGTACACCATAGTAGCAGTGCAATCCTGTTCACAATTGAAATCAGTGGATTACACAGGAGTAACTCAGTACAGGATTGCCCAGAAATTCTCCTATGTGTTCCATTCCCATTAATGTCACCGCTGTAAGTATCCCACTACCATTAAATGAATCAAGAAATTACATGGATTCCTGCCAACCTTTTAGGACATTGAAAGGGATGGTTTGGCTTGCCATTCTACTGACACAGAAAGAACTGTACTGTGCAATAGTGACATTCAGTATTAAATATTGGCTAAAAAAATCAATGTATGAAATGCAAACTGATGACAGATTTATTTCCATAATAATTTGCTGGGATATAAATATAGTGTTTAAGCTCAAAATGAACAAAGGTATTCCAGAAGCAAAAATTTCATACATTCACAAGACAGGAAAGAGTTTCATACATGAAGAAAAGCTGCTTGTTAATTACTGTAGTTATAGAAAGACTGGTGAGAAAGAAGAGAAGATAAAAGAAGAGAGTGCATTAACAGAAACAACCCTTTAGGAAGCAAAAAATGAGACCAAGAATAGTTCAACTATCTGAAAGCACGGGGTGGGGGGGGAGATAAAAGGAGCTGAAAAAAGAACAAATCCCACAGAGCCAGGAGATATAAAAGGGGAGTAGAGAACATGAGAAAAGTCATCAAGGTCATCAACCGATAGAGGACCATGTGCAAATCTTTATTAATGACCATGGATTGTATTTCTGATGACACACGTTAAAATAGGCTCAGTAACATAAAACATCTTCCTATGAAACAATCAGATGGAGTGAACTATTTCTTTAAAGCAGAAAGTGCTCTGCCCACTCAGTAATTTTATACCAAGTTTGGTTAACTTGCACTACAGTTGGTGTTGCAAGTTGATCAAGCAGCTACTGAACTATCTATAGCCATCTGTGCCTTAGACCATGCAGTAAAATTTCCAGGAGGAAGGAGAGTCACTGAACCTTGGTATCAAAACATGCTTAGGAACTACACCAACCACAGAACTGACAGTGTCAGGTAACTTCTGCAGATTCTGCATGCTCAGAAACGTTATTAAACAATAAGGCTAGAAATGAATGTTACAAAGAAGTGCTGACGTTGGTTTGGCTGGGCCCAGCCCGGGCGGAGAGGGAGCAGGGGTGGGGCGAGCCAGGCCGGAAGCCCCTGGATGGTTGGAGCCGGCCTGCCAGTCCGCTTGCCTGCCCCGCTCTGGCCAGCCGCCCAGAAGCAGAGGGAGTGACGGGTGGGCCCCGGCTGAGTGCGTGTCCCAGGAATGGCCGCCTCCCCACACCAGCATCACCCAGCACGGGAAGCACCCACGGTTCTTCAGCGGAGGAGGAGACCATCCTAAGACCATCGAAAATTTGTGTTTTCCGATGGTCTTAGGCGACCCCTGTGAAAGGGTCGTTCGACCCCCAAAGGGGTCATGACCCATAGGTTGAGAACCGCTGCCTTAGTACATTGCAATGGGGGGAGTGGACACCTTCAGAAGTCTCTTTTTAGTGATCCAGTCTAGAACTGCAAGTGCACCAAAATCCAGCAGTCTTCTTTGCAGGTGCAACATTTCAGATGCACACCCAGAACACATACTCATATAGGATTTCTCCACCTGCCAAGGCTCTGATGCATCACTTCAGGCATCCAGTCTCTGCAAATCAAAGTCCCTGAGGGTTCATGGGGCATTCTGGAGAGTTAATAGCTGTTACTTAAAAAAATAATTTAAAAGTGTTAATTAAAAAGTATAAGGGTCAAGAAGCAACAGTTAGAACCGGATATGGAACAACTGATTGGTTTAGCATAGGAAAAGGAGTACGACAAGGATGTCTATTGTCACCTTGCTTATTTAATATATATGCAGAGTACATCATGCAAAATGCTGGCCTGGATGAATCACAAGCGGGAATTAAGATTGCTGGGGAAAAGATCAACAACCTCAGATATGCAGACGATACCACTCTAATGGCAGAAAGTGAAGAGGACCTAAAGAGCCTCTTGCTCAGGATAAAAGAGGAGAGTGCAAAAGTGGGCTTGAAGCTCAACATCAAAAAAACTAAGAGCATGGCATCCGGCCCCATCACTCCTTGGCAAATAGAAGGGGAAGTCGTAGAAGTAGTGACAGACTTCACGTTCCTGGGAGCCCAGATCACCGCAGACTGTGACAGCAGCCATGAAATTAAAAGTTGCCTGCTCCTTGGGAGGAAAGCGATGGCAAACCTAAACAGCATGATAAAAAGTAGAGACATCACCCTGCCAACAAAAGTCCGCATGGTCAAAGCAATGGTATTCCCAGTAGTCATGTATGGCTGCGAGAGTTGGACTATAACGAAGGCAAGCGCCGTAGAATAGATTCTTTTGAACTATGGTGCTGGAGAAGACTCTCGAGAGTCCCTTGGACTGCAAGAAGAACAAATCAGTCAATCCTAAAAGAAATCAACCCTGACTGTTCCCTGGAAGGCCAGATAATGAAACTGAAGCTCAAATACTTTGGCCACCAAATGAGAAAGGAGCACTCACTGGAGAAGACCCTGATGCTTGGAAAGATTGAAGGTCAAAGAAGACGGGGACGGCAAAGGGTGAGATGGTTAGACAGTGTCATAGATGCAGCGAACATGAGATTGAGCAAACTTCAGAGGACGGCGGAAGACAGGAAGGCCTGGTGGGATCTGGTCCATGGGGTCGCGAAGAGTCAGACTCGACTGTGTGACTGAACAACAACAACAACAACAAATTAAAAAGTCCAGAAGAGAATAATGGGTATATGTAGAAAGAAGAAAACTGAAAATAACTAAATTCAAAAATGTTTCTGGAATAAACTGAAGGAATGTTTAAAAAAGTGCAGCCAGAAAAATACAGACGGACAACAAAATCAGAATTAAAAATAGCTTGGCATTTGCAAAAACACCCATTTAAGGGCGAACAAATCTGCTTCAAATATGTCCTTCAAAGAAAATGTGAAGGTGTGGATGATAATAGCTATTGAGGAATACGTATTAGTTAAGAATAAAAGAAACACACTATGTTTTAGACAACTGCCACTAAACCAATTATGAGTTCTGCAACACTGATTTTAATACAGTGAAAAGTAAAGTAAAAACCTTTTAAAAATGCACTTAAAGAAAAATAAAGGACTGAGATAACATTGAGTTAAGGGTACAGGAAATAGCAAAAAGATGACAACACTGAAGGGAAAACACATGCACATAGACTAGAAATGCAGTATACCATATATAATCCAGTTTGCAACAATCCATCCCAGTTGGGGGTCACCTGAAATGACCCCTTAACTTTCTCCTACATAAATGAATTGTTGCCATTTATTCTTATGGGGACATGTACAGTACTTAGATACTGTTTCTTTAGGAGCAAAAGCTATCCTATACCTTTGACACTGGTTGACCCATGCCTTACTGACAAAAACAGTTTTACCAAATAGAAATGACTGCTCTACCTATACTACAACTATATACACACACTCACCCCACTCAACATCATGGTGGGTATTTTGATAAGTGTGATCCTTAAGAATGGGGTACCAAATAACTACAACTACAATGTACAAGAAAATTCTAAATAATAAAAACTGACTGATATAGTTTTGAATGTTGTTTTATAAGGTCATTTGAATTAACCCTGGCCTAGATAGCGCAGGCTAGCCTGATCTCTTCAGATCTTGGAATCTAAGCAGGGTCGGCCCTGGCCAGTATTTGGATGGGAGACCTCCAAGGAATACAAGGGTCTTGATGCGAAGGCAGGCAATGACAGACCACTTATAGACCTATGAACATCTCTCACCTTGGAAAACCCTGTGGGGTCACCATAAATCAGCTGTGACTGGATGGCACTTTCCACCTTCCAGTCTGAATTATGTTGCATTCAAGTTTGTTCATGGCTCATGTGCATAAATGTGTATTACTTCAATTGATGAGATGTTATTCTATCACCCATTTTGGTCATGCTCTTACTAACCTCCAGTCAACCAAATGGATACCTAGAAAAAGAATGAACAAATTAAATTAGTTCTTTGCAAGAGACAAACATGGCGGCAGCAGGTTTGTGGCCTGCCATGTAGAACTGTAGACTCTAACTTCAAAACCAATGAGGATGAGAGAGAGAGAATGTGCCTGGCACACAGATGTCCACAGATACACAGCTAAATCCCTCATTCATTCAGACAAGCACGCATACTGCAAACTGCAACCAACGAGCCACACGTTGACTATTACTGGTGTAATGTGTTTCTAGTAAACAGTTACTATAAGCAGCTCACCAGTGTAAACAGACGTTAATGACAGTGATGTGAGTAGTTTAAATATTGTACACCATTTTGACCAACCGGTGGCTGATTCCTTTCTGAAAGACTTATCCCTCTCATTATCTTTGTACTATGATTTGGTGCAGGGAATGCATTCCTTAAGGAGCTAAAACAGTGGCAGAATAATACACAACAATGTGTTCCACTAAGGAGAGTCAAGGGGTCTGTTGGCATTTTTCCAGTCCAATTGTTAGCCACCAGACCTATTTAACTTCAGAGGTAGATAGACAACAGATGACTTCAAATTCTAAAAGAAACAAAAATGCTCCCACTCTGCTTGTGAAGGTAATCCCTATTCACAAAGAAAATTAGATAATAAAATTTGTTTTTAGATAATAAGAATTTAGGGATAAGGAAACAGTACAGTACCAGAAAAGTATAGAAATTTGGTCTACACTTTGCTTTTATGTACTAGTATACTACCTTGCAGATCAAAACTCACAATGCGCTCCATAGAAGATGCATCCAGTAAACTCCCAGTAAACTCGATGCTGTCATTGCCTTAAGAAGCTGATAACAACTGCTATAGTTAAGGGCCAGCGATGGTACCCAAGGGTCTAATTATGGGGAACTGCATCTCAGTTACAGATGTGGAAGGATGTAATTAGCTTAATTCTTTCTCCTCATTATTTGAGGAGTCTTTAATGGCCACAAACTCACAAAATTATTTGAAAATCCAGAAAGCAGTAAAAAGGGGGTATCTGACAGTTATGAGGGCCACCCACATTTGACTCTATTTTAACTGAAAAAATTAATTAATTCTTATAGAACATTAATTAATTATTTGTACATTGCATTGTTCAGTTAGCAATCTGCTATGCATGTGATGGCTTCTGTATGTGCAGTCTCCTACCTTTGCATATTTTTCTTTTACTCAAATTATACCCTGTCCTTCCAAAGCTTAAGGAGGCTAATAGCTTAAAAAGAAAAGCAACACCAAATTAATAAATGTGAAAAAGCAACGATTTCTCTGATTACAGTTTCCAAAATTAGACAATGAAATAGAGACCAAGCACAGCAAAAATGAAAAGTGGACAGCTGCAATGATATAAGGCTTAGCACCAAATGTGTATAAGAATGATATACCACTTCAGAAAACAAATAAAGATGAGTATCTATACACTTCCCTCAGTGAGGAAGGTCATTACAAAGACAATGAGAACCTTTAGAGAAATATCTGTTCCATTTCAGGTGACTGATTGATTCCAGAATTCTGATACCTCAGTAGGTTTCTGGGGGTGATTTTTCACAAATGTGAGTGACCCAATCCAACAATTTAGCTTCACCTAGATGTTCAGAAATTGCAACCGCCCCATCTCTGAATCAGGTTATTTTATTTGCTGGTCATATTGTGATGTATGTATATATTTAAGTGAGTCATCAAGATCTAGTTTCTGTTTCCCCCTCAAGGCCTGTATGGGTGGAACCTAGGTTCTTGGTTGCAGTCACTGTGTTGGTGTTTTCCCCCAGCTGGGAGCAATAAAGAGAAATGCTTTTGAAGTAGCGTTGCCAGTCTCCAGACAGGACCCAGAAATATCCTATAATTACAATCGATTCCCAGACTACAGAGATTAGTTCCACTAGAGGAAGTGGTTGCTTTGGAGGGCAGACTTTTTGGCATTATATCCCACGGATCCCTCTTCTTCCGAAGCCCTGCCCTCCTCACGTTCAACCCACAGGTTTCTAGTACTTTTCCAACCTGGAGTTGGCAACCCCATGTTGAAGCTAATAGAGTCTTGCCTACGGTTGCCAGCCTCCAAGTGGGGCCTGGGGATCTCCTACTTTTACAACTGATCTCCAGCTTTCAGAGATCAGCTCCCCTGGAGAAAATGGCTGCTTTGAAAGGAAGACTCTATAGCATTGTACCATGCTGAGGCCCCTCCCCTCCCCAAACACCACTCTCTCCTGGCTCCACCCCCAAAGTCTCCAGGTATTTGCCAGCCCAGACCTGGCAACCCTAGTCTTGCCACTAACTCAAAGGTATGCCACTGTTTACAAACCTCTGAGGAAGGATCCCTCTAAAATATCTCTATAATCTTCTGATATCTTACCCTCTCCAAAGCTGAGGCAAGAGGAACTCCCCTTCCCACCATCCATTCCAAGCTCACCACGTCATTCTCTGCCCACATGTAGATAAATGCACATTGCTCAGTGTTGAACAGTCTCTGGTTCCTTTTTGGTTCTCTCAGTGACCCCTCACAAAAAGGAGTTGGGGGGAACAATCCCCACAACAGTTAGGTAGCTATGTTTCAGAAATGAGACCAAGAAAGAGCTGGGGAATTTGTGATGCCTGGAGACAATGCAAATTCTGACCTTCACCTGCTCTTTTATATATATAAAAGACTTATTGTCAACTAGCAGTAAAGCCCGTTGTGAAAGCAATACAACGAGATCTAGAAAGAGGCTCTGGGGCAGTGCTCTGGCTTTGGGCAAACAGTGTCAATTTGCTGTGCTGACCTCAGCAGGGTATAATGACAGAGTCCACTGTTTTCTCCAGAGGAACTGATCTCTGCTACCTGAAGAGCAGTTGTAATTGTGAGTGATCTGTAGCCCTCACCTGGAGATTGGCAGCAATTGTTACCCAGGACAAAGTGGCTGGTTTGGAGGGTGTAGTCTATGGCATTCTACCTGTCTGAGGTCCCACCCCTCTGCAAACCCCACCCTCTCCAGGCTCCACCCCTCAAATCCCCAGGAATTTGTCAGCATGTAGTTGGCAACCCCATCTCCTTCCCAGCTAACCATCAACCTACCATTATCTGCCCCTTTGACTTCAGCTGACTTCTGCCCTCCCTTCTGCAGAGCAGTTGTAATTCTGAGTGCTCTCCAGCCCTCACCTGGAGATTGGCAACAATGGTTCCCTATGTGGGACTGACTGGTTTGGAGGGTGGAGTCTATGGCAGTGTACCTGTCTGAGGTCCCACCCCTCCTCAAACCTCACCCTCTTCAGGCTCCATCCCTCAAATCTCCAGGAATTTCCCATCTGGAGTTGGCAACCCTATCAGGACTGGCCCCAATGTGTTTTCTCCCAAAGGCCAAAGTAGGTGACAGGACCAAGCTTAGTTGCCTACCAACAGGCACTGAGGGGAATGTAGGGTTGCCAGCTCTAAGGAGGGAAATACCTGGAGGTTTGGGGGGTGGATTCTGTAGAGGGCAGCATTGGGCAGGGGGGCGGATCAATTGTAACAGTGGGAGATCTCCAGGTCCCACCTGGAGATTGGCAACCCTAGGGGAAAGTCAGCTGCACAGCAGGGGGTTGAAGAGAATGGTTTGATGGCTGCTGGGCCAAGATTGGCAACAATAGTTCTCCAGGAGCCCCATCGTAAATGCACCAAATAATTCCTAAAGATTTTCCAAAACACTACTCTGTTGATAAATTGCAACACTTTGAATTAGCACCAAAGCTTTAAGATCTCTCCAGCTGTCACCTGGAGACTGGCAACAGCTTGTCTGGAGTGTGGGCAGTATGGCATTGTATCTGTCTGAGGTCCCCCTCTTCCTCCTCCTCCTCAGACCCCACCCTCAGCAGGCTTCATTCCTAAAATATCCTGGAAGTTTCCAACCTGGAGTTGGCAACCCTATGTCCTTTCCTGGCAACCATCAGCCAACCTTTATCTGCCTGTCTATCTTACGTTTTACAACCCCCCCCACAGCCTCTGCCTAGGGAAAGGGCAGTCTTTCCCTGCAGTGGTAACCAAAGCAGCTGACATCATTCTCCTCTCCCCTATGAGGTATGTTATGCAACTGAAAATTCCAACTGCCTTGCGGGGGGGGGAGTTTGAGGTGTGGAATGGAGTGAAGTCCAATCAGCTTCCATATGCAAATGACCTTGGAACGCTGGGCGGGACTGCACAAAGCAGCCAGTCAACCCAGCCAGTGTCTTCTGAGTGGCAGTTCTTCCGGCCTAACACTAAAGGGGCCAATTTTAGAACGTACGTTGGTGCCCACTATTCAATTATTATAAGGGAGAGATGTAAATTTGAGCTGGCTTGGGAACTTTTCACTGCCTAACTAGATGTGACAGAGTCCACAGGCATGAGGGGAAGAGGAAACTGGTACACTTTCCCAGGTTCTGGGCTAGAGATGCAAACTCATTTACCATGACACGGTCTATTTATATCATTTCAAAAATAAAATACATAATTTTTCTCATGTGGCTTATGCTGGCCCTCCTGGCTTGCCTTTCTAGGAAGTGCTGGAACCCAGCCTCTTATCAAGAACAGTTACTCATCTACACACTGTAAAAACAAGTCACATTCCAGTTCAGTTCAGCTCTTGGTATCCCCCAGTTCCTTGGTTATGTATCTCTCCATGTGGCCTCCTCTTTAATATACAACCTAACATAACTCAGGCTGTATCATGTGTGTGTGTTGGGGAGGGACTGGTTACAACTTTGTATGGGGCCCAAAATAAATCATGCTTAGGATCTGTCAGTCACATGTTTTAACTCACAGGCCTGTCCCATTCTCCTCAACCTCAATGCAGGAGCCAGGAAGGAAGAGCCTGGGGCAATGGAGCTCCTCTGAACTACAGATAGCTTTTTGTTCTTATGATTTCACCACTTACTCCTTGCTTTAGATGCAAATAGGCCAGACTTGGGGGGAGGGGGGAGTGGCTATGCCTATAAAAATATAGTTGGGCCCTCAGGCGCCCTGCATTGTGCAGAATAAATGAGCAGATTAACCAATTTTCTGCAAGGAATCCAATGGTGATCCTTAGGGCAATGCTTCTGTCACAGGTATATTTGATTTTCTCAATATTCTCACTGCAATATTTTGTCTCTACCAGATACCACATCAACTAACATCATGGATGCTGGGTGGAATGCGGTGATCAAGTGTGTCATGCACCTAATGGATAGTATCAGTGGTCCATAAGTCCCATTTAATGACCTTTAATCGTTTTTTAAGATGTCGAATAATTTCTACGCTGTGCAACTCCCATGCAGGTGCACTGATTTTGGGGTTACTTTTTAATGAAACCTTTTCTTTCTTTAATTTTCTTGCATAGGGTGAACCTCTGTCCAGTGAGGGACGACATATCTGTATTATATAAAGAAAAAAATGAAAATTTACAAACATGAGTAGGACAATTCATCTAGGATAAGTCCATTGTTCATCTTTTACCGGTCTCAGGTTGATGGTAGAACGTTCCCTAGCAGACCCTTTACCTACTGTATCTCTCATACACACAATACACAATGAGAAAATTTAAAGAATGCTTGAAATCTCTATAACAGTAGGCAAAAAAATCTGTAATAACTTTTTTCTGCCACCTGCAAACTAACCGACCACTCAGGGCTGACAAATGATACCTGCTGATTGTGAACTTTATGGAGTCATTCAGGCACGATTTACTGAATATGCAAGCACTACTAAAATGAAGTTTTGCAGCAGCAGCGAATATAGGAAATTCCGCAACAGAGACTGCAGGTCATCTAAAGAGATTAAGTGAATGAGACAAAACTTGTTGCTTCTGATAGATTATTTATTTATTTATTTATTACCCATGAGTGGGCTCAGGGCGGCTTACAATACAAGACTGAATATGGATTGGCAATTTATTTGCATATATATTCAGAATGATAAACATATGAAAAATTATTCAAACAACTCTATCAAGTGACATTTTTGGCCTAGTGACTGTTAGTAGAGTATTTCGCAACTGGTTGTTTGTTTCATTCATATTGCTAAAGGAATCACAAAAAATTTAACGTAGGTGAAGATGCAGAACTTTAAGGCTTTCAGAATTTCAAATGTTTAACTGAGGCAGTATTACTAAATGCATGTTTAATGGGACACACCAGATGCACTCATAGCATTGGGACTTGCCAGTAGTATTAAGTAGGGCTACTAGGAGCTGCTTAGCCCTCCTCTGGAACCCTTTCTTGAATTAAAATGGTCCATTAGAATAACTAGCTGCTGAGAGAAACTATAGATCTCAAGGTGCACCCCCCCCCCCCCCCCCACCCCCCCCCCCGCAACTTCCCAGGGAGAATGACCACGTAGCTTAATACCAAGCTTGCTGTACCTTAGAGCTGTATGAGATTTTTAGATGGAGTTACGTTTATATTTAAATCTGAACTTGCAATTTTGTGTACTATGTATCCTCATTTCAAATGTGTTATACAAAAACAACTGGCAGTGTGTTTTAAGGAATAGCAGGAGAAGTGTACCCAAGAGGTGCAATTATCACATATTAAAAAGAAAGGGGAAGGTAGGTCTACACAAACATTCAGTGATAAATAAGGATAATCGAAAAATAGTTGCTTGTACAAAAAATTAATTAAACAAAATTAAGATTATTTTAATTAAAGTGAAAATTCGTAAAAGAGGTTTACATAGGAAACTCTGTCCTTAGTTAACACACACTAAAGGACAGCTACCAAAAGGACAAAGAAAACCTTAGAAACAACCACAAGGAAATGCTTTTAATAGTATCTGCTGAAAGGAATATATGTGTTCTGTACTCTGCAAGTTAGAGATAGTCTCTCTTTTATTGGCTTTACCTTTTTGAATCCCATTTCTGCTGTGAGCACTGCTTGGATATACTATAAAAATAACATAGATAAGCCAGAATGCCCTAGGAGACCAAACAGACCCATTGCCTTAGAGATTATTCTCAAAGGTCTGTTTGGTAGATACCAGTTTTCCAGCAAGCTGCAAGATTCTAACAGGTGCAGACCAAGATGAAAATCCAGGCCTAGAGAGCTGGCATGGACTCCAATGTTTAATTCTTAGCATTCCTATTTAAGTTGTCCATTGTGGCAGAGTAGGGTGTAGGGTGGCAGGAGCAGACACTGAAATATTTTTGGGAGGAACAACCCCCCTCCCAACAGCCCCATGCCACTTTCCTCTCAGGTAGTGTGTATTTATTTGGGATGGAGGACTACTGCCCACACCACACTTCCCCATCGCACCACCAACCACAGCTGAGAAAGAGGCCCAGGGAATGTTTACTTACCGGCCTGCCATTCTTGGCATGATTTACTCCTGGCCACCTCTGTGGTAAATTGTGATGGTGCTCCTGAGGTACCCCCTCCCCTGTCTTAGTAAAACCCAGCTGCAGTCTTTTCTGGTCTCCTTACCAAGAAGGAGAACTGTCATGAGTGCTGCTGAAGATGAGCTTCTGGTCCTCGTGCCAGCAACGAGTCAGCTTGACGAACGCTTTCGCACCCACCTCGCCCGTATTCCGGTTCTTGGCCCACGCTCTGAACTCTCAGCTCCTCGACCTCGGCTTTGATGACTACGCTTTCGGTTTGGCTCTGGACTCTGTTATTCAGTTCCTGTCTCGCTACCCCTCGGCTTTGACCTTGGTCTGGACTTGGACTATCCCTCGCTCGTCGTGCCTGCATTCCAGCCCGTGACAAATTGCTGGCACCCCCACACGCTCACTCCACAGGATGGACGGAGAAGCAAGCGGAGGCACTCTGCAGCTGGCAGACCTGGTGAACCAGGTACAGCAGCTCATTCAAGTGGTTGCTCACCTGCAACAGCAGCAGCAACTACAGCAGCAAGCCGCTGCCACTGCTGTCCCACCACCAAGATGCCCGGTAAACCCTCCTGAAGTTTGGTGGTGATGTGGAGGAGTTACCTGCATTCCTGGCTCAATGTAAACTGTATAATGAATTGCGTGCCCGGGATTTCCTCACCGACAAGACCAAGGTGTGTTTTGTAATCAGTCTCTTAAAGGGACAGGCTGCTAAATGGGCCACTCCATTGCTAGTGGCTCCTTCGCCACTGCTTTCCAATTTTCAGGGATTCCTCACCCACCTGTCCACAGCCTATGCAAACCCACAACAAGCAGCAGCAGCGAACTGGAAGATCTGCACCCTTAAACAGGGCAAGCATTCTGTCACTCTGTACTCTACTGAGTTCAAACTCCTGGCCCAGGACCTGACCTGGAACGAAGCAGCCTTAATGGACCAGTACTTGGAAGGACTGGCAGATGACGTCCTGGACGAGCTCACTCGGGTTGACCGCCCACATACGCTGCA
Organism: Gekko japonicus; assembly: GCF_001447785.1. NCBI lineage: Eukaryota > Metazoa > Chordata > Lepidosauria > Squamata > Gekkonidae > Gekko > Gekko japonicus. Next base: position 3,729,796 of record NW_015165234.1, read on the forward strand.
GGACTTAATTACCTTGTGTCTCCATATCGATGGCTGCCTGGAAAGCTGGCGGCAGGCCCAGAACAACACCCGTGTCATGCAAACAACATGCCGTCCAGCATCCTGTCCTGTCCCGGCAACCCCAGATACGGGCAGAGAGGAGGGTGAGCCAATGCAGCTGGGAGCAGCCTGGCCATGCCTGACCCCAGAAGAAAAGGCCCACCGCCGAGCACAAAACCTGTGTTTGTACTGTGCAGGGGTGGGGCATTTATCTGCCAACTGCCCTGCTAAACGCCCTCAGTCTGAGATGACCACGATGCCGATGCCAGCAAAAGCCCAGCCTCATGCCTAGCCGGACCCACCAGCCTGGGACATTTAGCTGGGTCCTCTGAACTCACGACTATCGACCAAGGACCATTCTTAGTACCCATTAAACTCCGGTTGCCTGATGGACGCTGGCTGTTTGTCTACACCATGTTGAATTCCAGGGCTGCCCACTGCTTCATTGACACTGTCTTTATCAAGCAGCACCAGATTCCCATGCAGCCCAAAGAAACGCCAACCCTGGTGGAGGCCATTGACGGGCGTCTCCTCCGCTCGGATCCCATGACCCAGAAGACTTGTCTCCTCACCATCTACATCCAACACCACCAGGAGCAACTACAATTCGACATAGCTCGAATGCCACAATTCCCATTAATCCTGGGATTATCATGGCTAAAGACCCACAACCCCATGGTGGACTGGGCTCAACAAGAACTGCAGTTCCAGAACCCTTGCTCGCACCACACCTCTGTCACTACCCTGGCTGCCGCTGCCCCAGCAAATGAACCTTGACTCCCGCAGCAGTACAGAAACTTTACTGATGTTTTTGAGGAGAAAGGAGATGATCAACTTCCTCCTCATCGGCCCTATGATGGTGCTATTGATTTAGTACCTGAGGCACCCCTACCGGTTGGGCGTCTATACCCCATGGCAGAACCCGAACTGGCAGCTCTGTGAGACTTTTTGGAGAAGACCCTGGCAAGAGGATTCATCCAACCCTCCGCCTCCCCGTTGTCAGCTCCGGTCCTCTTCGTCAAGAAGAAAAGCAGTGAGCTTCGGATCTGTAATGACTATCGGGCCCTCAATAAGATCACTATATGAGACCGGTACCCTCTGCCTCTGATCCCCAAACTGTTAGGTCGCCTAAAGGGGGCCCAAATCTATACCAAACTGGACCTGTTCAGAAGAAGTGGTGCAGTGCTGCTGTCGGGGTCAGTGGCGTGATGTTCGGAAGCGGTGCGGTGAGCAGCGCTTCTCGAAGATGCTCGATGCTGGCGGCGGTGGCAAATTTGGCGCGGCGGCTCACGATGATGTCCGGAACATGGTCTCTGTTCCGAGGGAGATGTATCCCACCTTCATCGCCAGTGAAAAGTACGCAGATGGAGAGTGATTTCAGCAAAGCGTACTTTATTCGATCAGGAACAAGATGACTTTGGCCAGCTCACAGGCTGGCTTATATCCCCCGAGAAACTGCCACCCAAAACACACCCCTACTTCCCTATAGGTTTACAGTGGTCAAGAGTCCCATAGGCTCTCGGCCGGGAACCTAGCCCCCTGATTGGAGTGGGCTAGGATCCGCATAGTCCATTGTCTCTTGGAGTGAAGCTCTGTGTTTGTCTCTGGACTTGTCTGGACTGGATACATTACAGGGAAAGCAGGAGAAATCCAAAGAGGACACCGGAGAGAAGGGGCGGGGAGAGGCTGGTTGAAAACAAACTTTGGCAAAGGTGCGTTGCTGGGGAAGGGGGGGAGAAACAGAAGCTACATTTTCACGTCAACTATTTGAGCACTGTGAATAGTAAGAAACCTGATTAGAAAAAGGTATATTATTTTTAATTCATAGTCCCCCCCCCGCGCTCTCCCTAAACATGACACAGACGGTAAGCTTTTATACTGAGCCAAATGGGAGGCAACAGAAGCCAGCGCCACAGCTGAAAGAAGCAGCATTACACAGCAGATGCAGATTGGGCCTAAGGCACAGCGTGGAAGCCTTTAACTGGTAATGGTAAAGCACAAGGTCTTTACAGCACATACAGTGCACTAGTTAAGGCAGGAGCCTTAATTTCCATGCTTGGTTGAGCACAATACCTTTTAAAAAAAGAATGCTCAGTTTGTCTCTTAAACTGAAGAACTTTATAAAAAGTCCTTCAGTGTCAGGTTAACTGGAGAGTTCTCAATTTTAAACATATTTATGAAGCAAACCCCATTCAATTAAACTAGATAATTATTGCCGCAGTTAGGGTTCCCAAGTCTACATCAGCAAAAGACAGGAGATTTGGGGGCAGTACCTGTGGAAGTAAGAGTCTGAGAGGATATAACATAATTTCCAGGTGATACTCTAGGCTGCCTCCCCTAGTCTCTGCACTTTTCTACAGCGTCACTAAATGGAGGCCATTTTTCATGCACTCCTCAGTGCTTTGGGAATAGGAAAGTGGGGTTCGGCCATTCCCCAGCTCTGGGTGGGTAAATAGTAGGCCTGTAACATTGGGCTAGTTGGCTCTTTTTCTCTTAAATAAATCTTTTTATTTGGTTTTTAGCATAACAAAACATTATTCCATTCAACAATTTTTCCATTAACCATCTCTATTAACATAATCCAAAGCTATATTACCATATTACATTCCATATAATATTTAATTAACATTAAACCATGCAATTACGCTCTCATCCTTCTATTTATCTCTCTTCCTAGCTAGACTAATTTTCCTCAACACTTACTTTCTTTATCTTTAACCATTTATATATTTCTCCCCATTTTTCCCAAAACTCTTTTTCCGATTTCTGCTTGAGCTCCATATTTACTCTATCCATTTCCGCTATTTCCAGGATCTTATTTTTTATCTCTTTTATTGAGGGTAATATATTAGTTTTCCATTTCTTTGCAATCAGTATTCTTGCTGCTGTTAAGATTTGTATTATTATATGTCTATGTTTTTTAATTCCATCTGGAATCATATTCAATAAAAATAACTTCGGTATAAGTGGTAAATTTATTTTTAGATTTTTGTTTATTATGTTTTGCAACTTTCCCCACAATTTCCGAACCTTATTACAGTTCCACCAAATATGCATGTATGTTCCTGTATTTTTCTTGCATCTCCAACATCTGTTGGAGGCCTGCGGGTAACATTTTGCTATCTTATTTGGTGTCCAGTGCCATCTATAGTACATTTTGTATATATTTTCTTTTAGAGGTACTGCTCTGGACATTCTTATTGATTGCCATGTCTTTATCCAACTGTTTTCTTCTATTTTATGCCCCAATTCCTTCTTCCACCTTTGTTTAGATTTTTTAAATTCTTCATCTGGATCCAGATCTTTTAGAACACGATACAGAATATACCAAAATCACAAAAAATACCTGCCTCTTGGAATGAGGCAAACATTACTTTGATCCATAAACCGGACTCTAATGAAATGGAAATAAAAAACTATAGGCCAATTTCGCTACTTAATGCATACTATAAAATCTTTACAAAAATTCTGGCCAGTAGACTGAAAAAAGTCTTGGTACAAATAATACATAAAGATCAATCTGGATTCCTACCAAAAAGGAAAATTCAAAATAATACTAGAAACATAATTAATATGCTGGAATATTATGAGAACCACCCAGGCACCCCGGCTGCATTCATGTTGTTAGACGCAGAGAAGGCGTTTGACAATGTGAATTGGTATTATATGCTACAAAGATTTAATAAATGGCAATGTGGAGAAAAAATTTTCTCGATACTTCAAACCATATATACAACACAACATGCAAAGGTTATAATTAATGGAGATTTTACAAATAAGATACCAATACAGAAAGGCACCAGACAGGGTTGCCCACTATCACCTTTACTCTTCATCTTCGCGTTAGAAGCATTAACTGATAGGATTAGGGATAATGTTAATATAAGAGGATTAAAAGTCAAAGGAGAAACATTTAAACTTCAGGCCTTTGCGGATGATTTAATCTTTGTAACGGAAGAACCGGATAGATCCTTGAAATACCTAATAGAAGAAATACAGGAATTTGGTAAGGTAGCAGGATTAAAAATTAATTTTCAGAAAACAAAAATAGTAGCAAAACAAATCTTATCTAATTCTGTTTGACCATCGTAAAATCCTATTTTTTAATCTATATGATATCTAGTTAATATTATATTTTTATCCCACCACGACAAAACAATATTCTGTCTTGCCAACAATTCATCTGATTTTAGTTCTGACTCTTTTGTTAGTAGATTACCATATGTTTCTTTCTTTCTTTCTACCTACTATCAAGGACGGTAAAGTGAATGCCTCTAATGGTGAGATCCATCTTGGTAATTTCTTATAATAATATTTCTTTATCACATTCCAGACTTTAATCAATGCTCTTCTAATTATATTTGTGTGAAAATATGAATGCATTTTATCCTTATCATAACCAAGGTATGCATGCCAGCCCATTGCTAGATCTGCACCTTCCAACGCTAGTACTCTATTATTTTCTAAATTGACCCAATCTTTTAACCATTCCATATCAGCCGCATAGTAATATACCTGCCATTTTGGTAGTGCAAATCCTCCATTTTCTTTCAACCTCTGTAAGTTTTTCAAATTTATCCGTGATTTTTTTGTTTGCCAGATGAATTTCCCTACTATTTTATTTAAATCTATAAAATATTTAAATGATTTTAATATAGGTAAATTTTGTGCAAGGAAAAGAAACCTTGGCAAAATATTCATCTTAATCGTTGCTATCCTGCCTAATAAGGATAAGTGTAATTTTCCCCATCGGTTTAAATCTCCAGTAATCTCTTTCAAAAGTTTCACATAATTATCTTCATAAAGTGAAGAAGTACTCTCTGTAAGCCAAATACCTAAATATTTTACCTTCTTAACTATTTCCATCTTTGTTATCTCAGTAATCTTTTGTATCAAATTTGTACTACAGTTTTTGCTACTATTTTTGTTTTCTCAAATCGATTAATCCTGAATAACCCAATCACTTTAAAATCTTCAAACAGCACATTCAATGTCTAGAAAGAGTAGGGAGGGGTTGGAGTTAGGGGACCAACTATTTTCTTCTTTGGAAACCAAGGGATGGTTTACTTGTTAGAAAATCCACATGGTGGACATACGGGCTGTCAACAGAAGTGTGCCTGGAGTTCCATGTAGGGAACTCAATTCCCCAGTGTGCAGGGGCCCAATTTGGATTGGCACCATGGCATAACTGCATAGCACATTCCCCCTTTCCATACAGGGTCAGACGTTTTACAAAAACTGAACATGACTCTTGAAAACAGAAACAAACAAACAAAAACCCCAAAGAGGATGTAGCAGGGGCGGTAGCAGATAAATTGCTGTTGACCAGACTAAAGTTTGCCATTACTGCTGATGGGTATACTGTTCAACCTTTCGTGGTAGTACTGCTTTTATTATTTAAGAATGCTGAGATCCTTTGGGATAACTGACTTCCCCTTTTCCCATTATTCATCCTATCCTCAACCTATTAAATATTAAGATCATTTTCTAGTTGGTTATCAACAAGTTGTACCTTTACTTGCAGACTAATATAAACACAGTAAAAGACAGTGGTACATTTGAAGACACTTGGCCTTTGATCATCACCTCCAATACTCCTCCCCTGCCTTGACTAAGTCATGTCAACTATAAGCAACTATAAATAAAACACTCTAGCTTGTCATTAGCATCTCCTTCTCTTTCTCTCACATACCTATTTTTTAATTTATACAGATAGAATTCCTGGCAAGATACCTTAAGTGGAGCTTGATAGACACAGGAAATAACTAGGGGAAAATTAAGGCTGCCAGTGTAAGAATGCCTGCTGAAGGTCACAATATTATGACATGCTGACCTCTAGGGAGGTTACTATTCAGTATTTTTAAAGCATTTGGGATATACAAAAACAGCTTCTAGTTGAGTGAGTTCAACTGAATTAAGTTTCTTTATATGGTAATTGAACATTCCTGAATGTTATCTACCACGTTATAAATCCTCAACATAAAGAAAGGTGCTGCCAGATCAGTTATAAAATGTACCAAGGCTAAATTCAGAACAATCTTTACCATCAAGTCAAACTGAGTTGTGGCGATCCCTAGCGGGGTTTGAAGGGATGTTCAGGGGTGGCTTGCCGTCATCTGCCTCTGCATCACGACCCTGGTATTCCTTGGAGGGCTCCCTTCGAAGTACCAAGTACCCTGCTTAGCTTCTGAGATCTGATGGGATCGGGCTTGCCTGGGCTATCCAGTCCAGGGTCCAATCCAGAACAATCTTATAGTAATCAACCAGACTTTCAGTGCAGCTAAACTTGATTAAACAGAGTCTACTCCTGTAAGAATTATCTGACAGTTTGGGAAGTTGCTCCAAGAAGAACTCTCAGATTTCAATCTATGGCCTTGCATGTAGAAAGAACATAATAGAATTCAGTACAAGATTAGTATTTTCATTCTAGAAAAACAGAAGATTCTCTGCATTATTTCTCCAAGTGCATATAGCCTTTACAACACAGCTACAAGAAATACTATTCCTTGATGGAACAGAGTGTGGGGGAACCATTAGTATCAGTGGGCAAGTCATTTCATTTCCACTGCCATTAGTTAAACTTCATAAATATTTTTTGGAATGAAATGTAGTAAACTGTACAGTTTATTTTAATGCAATACAGCAAAGGACAGGCAATAACATTGTGTTGAAATAAACTTTATCAATACAATTCTCTTGTACTATGAAACAAATTTAATTATCATTAGGGAGGTCAGTGCTATTTGTTGTTCAGTCGCACAGTCGAGTCCAACTCTTCGTGACCCCATGGACCAGATCATGCCAGGCCTTCCAGTCTTCCGCCGTCCTCTGAAGTTTGCTCAATTTCATGTTCGTTGCATCTATGACACTGTCTAACCATCTCATCCTTTGCCGTCCCCGTCTTCTTTGACCTTCAATCTTTCCCAGCATCAGGGTCTTCTCCAGTGAGTGCTCCCTTCTCATTTGGTGGCCAAAGTATTTGAGCTTCAGTTTCATTATCTGGCCTTCCAGGGAACAGTCAGGGTTGATTTCTTTTAGGATTGACTGATTTGTTCTTCTTGCAGTCCAAGGTACTCTCAAGAGTCTTCTCCAGCACCATAGTTCAAAAGAATCTACTCTTCGGCACTCGGCCTTCCTTATAGTCCAACTCTCGCAGCCGTACATGACTACTGGGAATACCATTGCTTTGACCATGCAGACTTTTGTTGGCAGGGTGATGTCTCTACTTTTTATCATGCTGTTTAGGTTCGCTATCGCTTTCCTCCCAAGGAGCAGGCGTCTTTTAATTTCATGGCTGCTGTCACAGTCTGCGGTGATCTGGGCTCCCAGGAACGTGAAGTCTGTCACTACTTCCACGACTTCCCCTTCTATTTGCCAAGGAGTGATGGGGCCGGATGCCATGATCTTAGTTTTTTTGATGTTGAGCTTCAAGCCCACTTTTGCGCTCTCCTCTTTTACCCTGAGCAAGAGGCTCTTGAGTTCCTCTTCACTTTTTGCCATTAGAGTGGTATTGTCTGCATATCTGAGGTTGTTGATCTTTTCCCCAGCAATCTTAATTCCTGCTTGTGATTCATCCAGGCATGATGTACTCTGCATATATATTAAATAAGCAAGGTGACAATAGACATCCTTGTCGTACTCCTTTTCCTATGTGAAACCAATCAGTTGTTCCATATCCGGTTCTGTCGCTTCTTGGCCCTTATACAGGTTTCTCAAGAGACATGTGAGGTGGTCTGGTACTCCCATCTCTTTAAGGACCTGCCATAGTTTGTTGTGATCCACACAGTCAAAGGCTTTAGCATAGTCAATGAGGCAGAAGTAGATGTTTTTCTGGTACTCTCTTGCTTTCTCCATAATCCAGCGAATGTTGGCAATTTGATCTCTAGTTCCTCTACCTGTTCGAAACCCAGCTTGTACTTCTGGCCGTTCTCTATCCATGTACTGTTGAAGCCTAGCTTGTAGTATCTTGAGCATGACCTTGCTAGCGTGTGATATGAGTGCAATTGTGCGATAGTTTGAGCATTCCTTGACATTATCTATATCAGGGGTCCCCCCACACTGTGCCCATGGGTGTCATGACACCCATCAACATCTTTTTTTGGCACCCTCCAACTGTTTTTAGAAAGTGGGCTGGGCCAGGTGGGGCTTTTGATTGGCTATGCAGATTTTTAGAAATGTTGCTTTTGTAGCTGCTGACATCATGGCACAAACATCCTCACTGTGTGACTGACAGTAAACTGTGGCAGTCATTTTATGGCTGGCTCTGCCTCCTGCAGCAGCCATTGTGGCTGCACCCACCACACTGTGTCAGAATTCCAAATATACCTGTAGGCTCAAAAAGTTTGGGGACCCCTGATCTATATGAGGCTTCTGAATGAGATCACCAATAGCTTCAGGATTCTGTGTCCTCAACATGCTGATGAAATATATTGCATTTCACTAGCTGAGCCTCTGGAAATGACTCTGCCTTGAACCCATGTCTAGATAAAGTGGTCAAGAGGATGAGTGTGAACAAACTGAAATAAATCAAGACAGTGGGGGAACTGCCGGTGTTCTAAGGGGGGCATATAGCTGAGAGAGATGGAATACACACTACCTGACCTGACCAGCTACAGATCCTAAGGTGCCCCAGGATCTAATCTCTCTTATAAAAAGAAAACTACTTTGTCTGTGGGTAGCCTTGTTCAGGTGTTTTTGGGGCTTGCATAAGCAACCTAACCTATTTCAATATGATTATTCAATAAATTAGGCAAAGCCCTTTGATTAGAGAGCACACCTGCAAAATTGCCCCCTCAAATATTGCAATTAATAATGTACTGACAGTATATACAATCATATGAAACTGTGATACGACCCTATTCCTCTTTTTGGACATTAAGCAGAAGGCAACAATCAAGTTGCATGGCACAAATGTAACACAGAAACATACATGTATACATCATAATGTCATATACTTATTCCTCAATCTAGAGAAGGTGATTTGTGCTTTTGCACCCATTTCAGAAATCACAGAACAAAATTATATGCACAAAGCCTGCGCTGAAGTGCATAAATCTTCTACTTGCACTGCATTAGCCTCACCTAAATGCAGTATCCAATTCTGACTTTTTACATGGATGTTAAACTGATAGATTCAGTTCATGGCAAGTATGAAAACCCTGCTTCTGTAGTTGAAAAGTACTCGGAAACGTGGAGTGATTCAGCAAAGAGTACTTTATTTAGTGAAGAACAAGACGAGAAACCCCGGCACGCAGGCCGGTATATATGCTCAGAAACCCACCACCAAAACACACCCCCTAGTGACCCTATAGGTTATTTACAGTGGCCGAGAGTCCCATTGGCTCTCGGCCGCGGACCTGGCCCTCTGGTTGGTCCGGGCTAGGATCCGCTCCGCTATTGTTCTGCAGGAACGAAGCTCTGGGCTTGTGCTTGACCGCATGGCCCAACGGTCGCGCACGTGGTAATGGCGGATACATTACACCCCTCCCCCCATAGTCCAGGCTACCCGCACACAAAGTCCTGTAGGTGTGTTGGGGGTTTCCGAGTCCTTGTGGATCGGCGTGGTTCCGGGGCGCCTGTCGGATGTACCTCGGGAGCCCGGGGCGGGGAGGTTGGTTGTGGCGTTGGTAGTGGCAGCTCCGGAGGCTCTGGGTTGGCCTGGACGGGGACGGAGTCTGGGACCTGTCGCGCTGGCTCGGTGGCTGACTCTTCGCCTGGCTCGGTGGGCTCCAGGTCCACGGGATCGTCCGAGAGGACCCGGCGCCGCAGCTGATCGATGTGGCGGTGGAGCAGTTGGCCATCCTCACAGGATACCTCGTATGATCGAGGTCCTCGCACCCGTACCACTCGCGCTGGAACCCAGGGTGGGCCCTGAGCGTAGTTCCTGGCGTAGACGGGGTCTTCCGGGAAGAACCCCCTGGCGGCAGCGTGTGATTCCGTCGTCGGCTCTACCTCGGGTGCCCTGTCTGGGTGCAGGCGATCCAGCCGGGAGGTTAGGCGGCGACCCATCAGGAGTTCCGCCGGGCTGAGGCCGGTCTCCGTGTGAGCGTAGACGGGGTCTTCCGGGAAGAACCCCCTGGCGGCAGCGTGTGATTCCGTCGTCGGCTCTACCTCGGGTGCCCTGTCTGGGTGCAGGCGATCCAGCCGGGAGGTTAGGCGGC
>NW_015165234.1:3743276-3753581 GCF_001447785.1 Gekko japonicus
GAAGCTCGGGTGCTGTGAAGCGAAAGAGGCGGTTAACGTGATGTTCGGGCGAGGTCTTGACGGAGCGAGGTGCTGAGCGATGGAGCGATGATCCCGGCGGCGGCAGGCGGCGGCGGTGACGATCGGTGCTCGGTGCTGCAAGGTCTCCTCCGGGTCTTGTTCAAGAGAGGTAGAATCCCACCTTCGTCGCCAGTGAAAAGTACTCGGAAACGTGGAGTGATTCAGCAGAGTACTTTATTTAGTGAAGAACAAGACAAGGAACCCCGGCACGCAGGCCGGTATATATGCTCAGAAACCCACCACCAAAACACACCCCCTAGTGACCCTATAGGTTATTTACAGTGGCCGAGAGTCCCATTGGCTCTCGGCCGCGGACCTGGCCCTCTGGTTGGTCCGGGCTAGGATCCGCTCCGCTATTGTTCTGCAGGAACGAAGCTCTGGGCTTGTGCTTGACCGCATGGCCCAACGGTCGCGCACGTGGTAATGGCGGATACATTACAGTAGTGTAGTGATTAGAGGGTCAGACTAGGATCTGGGAGACCCAGGTTTGACTCATCACTCTGCCATGGAAGTTCACTAGGTGATCTTGTGCAAGTCGCATACACTCAGCCTAACCTAACTCACAGGAAGATAGTTGTTGGAATAAAGCAGAAGAGTGGAGAGAGCTGTTTTAAGCCTTTCTGGGTCCCTATTTGGAAGAAAAGTAGGGTATAAAGGGGGGGGGAAGCCCTTATATTCCCAATAAACCTCTGGATTACACTGCTTCAGGGGTCTAGCTCTATCCATCAAGTACTGTTCATACAGCTATTGCCTTAAGCAGAAGTTAGAACCAAATATTATTTTAAAAGACCTTACTCAGTATTGTTTCGCTTCAGGGTTTCTTTCTCTTCCTGTCCTTCTTTTAGCCCTATTCCTTATTTGTCTTTCCTTATGTATTGCTTCAGTTTTAGATCACATCTGCACACAGGGCTGTATCAGCCACATAGGTCTTTTTGCAGCATTTAACTAGTACAGGCTGTTCATTAAAATATTAAATTATTTCTGTCGAGTATCTTTTAACACACAGCTGTAAGCCGTTTCATTTACCTTATCAAGTACTGCATTACAATGCAATAGTGAGTCAGTGCATCATGCTGTAGGTCATCCCATTTGCTTCCTTTAGAACATCACCCTGTGCATGTGTGCATGCTACACAAACATATATGCATACATTAGACACACACCCCATTAATATAGTAAGCAACAATTTTGACAGTGTCAATTGTGGTACTGTTAAGTCAATACAAAACTTGTTTCTTCCTATAGCTGCTAGCCATTTCAACAAGCTATGGTTGCCAAGCACATCACTTGATTTTTGAATTATTTGCTGTGGTCCACAGAACACCTTCATACACTTCTGCTGTGTTTTCTCCAGTTCAGTTCAACAGTGATGGTTTCTTACAGCAGCCAGGACCTTGGAAAGGCAGATTTAAGTTCTAGCTGCAGTAGTAACCAATGTCTGCCAGCCTCTTTCACGTTCTTGTGGCAACAAACATGGCTTAGCTTGTGAGTCAATTAACTGACATCAGGAGACATGCCATACTACAGAAACTTGGCAAAGGAGCTCACAAATACAGAGCGGAGGAAGTACAAATGAACTAACTGCAAGGTTTTATTAAAAAGGTACCACAAGTTAAAAAAATGAAATAAATCAGAAGACACAGACACTCAGAATCTCACAAGTAGAATAAGAGACTGTAGTCCAAGGAAAGTATAGTTTAGATATAGCCAAGCTTCTTTTCCCTAATGCTAGTGGAGCATGTATATTCAGAATGTAAAGGGAGTGCTTTCCATTATAGCCTACAAAATGTAAACAGGATTGTGGAATTTTTAAAAAAGTATGCTTAAGTGTGTGTGTCAGAATTATTATTATTATTATTATTATTATTATTATTATTATGCTTACTACTTTCTTCAATCTACTCATGCGTCCTTCTGAGACAGAAAAAAAAGACTTTGCCATTCAATAGCAGAAAATTACTAAAGTACTGTTTTAATATGAAGAGGCCAGGTAGGAAAACTCTGCTTTGCTTGCAGATGGTCCTAGGTGCAATCTTCAGCATCTCCAGTGAAAAGGACCAGGCAGTAGGTGACGTGAAAGATCTCTACCTGAGATCCTGGACAGCCACTGCCAGTTGGTGTAGATGGTCTGGTTCATGGACAGAACTACAACCTGAAGACAAAACTGACCATTTCAATTACTGACCTCCATTATATGACGGAACAATTTTTGCTCCTTTGCTGTTTTTTGTCAAGAAATACAGGCCTTGCCAATGCTAGTTTACTGGTAGGAGCTTTAAAATATGGTTTAAGTTTAGTTTAAATTGAAGAGAGTGAGATGCTGGTAGAGAGATCCAGTAACTTACTCTCTTACTTCATGTAAAACATAGACGGTATTAGGAGAATTCAGTCCAAGATTAAAAATAAAATAATAGGAGTTACCTAAAAATGAAAAGTGCGACTATGGCAAACAGTTGTTTCCAAACTTCCATGAAAAATACACACATTAGGGGATCATGATTGGCAGCAACTTCTTGTTGAGTGTACTATGTGTGAAGTAACCCTAAAAGAAGAGACAGAAGGGATGAAAGACAAGGGCTTGGTATCAGCAATATACCATCACCATATATTGCCTACATAAAGCACTGCCCCCCAAGCTATTAGTAGGCGGCTATAGAATTTAAACAGCTGAAATATGAAAACAAGAGAGTGCACAAACACTATAAATATATTTGTTGGGTTACTGAGATTATGGAAATTCCCATTTGCACCATTACACCAAGTGGTATGTTACTACTAATCCTATTTTCCTGAAGGCAGGCTTTATCACTTGGAAACTGCATTCACCTCCTACTAAAAATGTATTAGAGACCCTGCAACTGCTTGAGGCAAGTTCAGTTCCTCAATGTTCCATGTAACAAGAAGTTCCCCCAGTCACACATATTGTGTACCTGAGCCCCTAGAGATGGACTGAATATTGCCTAGGTCTGCTGCAGGGAGTGAACATGCTGACTAGGAGGGCTCAGATTCATCACCTTTGGAAGCCCAGACAAAAGAGCGGCCAAGTTCACTGATATACAGTTGTCAGAGTAAATACAGGGAAAGCAGTTCCATTAGACAAAAGAAATTCTCCTTCCAAAAGTGAATATATTATCACAGATGGATGAGAGTCATTACACAGTGCAGGAACTACTATCATCATAGCTCACAAGCATAAATCAGATTAATGTGGAGCTTTTAGTACTAACACTGGTAAGTAATTATTACTTAATGTGCTTAGTCGTGTTAACCAAGATCAGGGGTGGCCAAACTGTGGCTCGGGAGCCACATACAGCTCTTGGAGCCCTCTCCTGCGGCTTGCAAAGCTTGCCACCACCCTCCGCATTCCCCCCCTTTGAAAGCCACTCCCCTCCCCTCTGCTGCCTCCTGCTACTGGAAGAGAGCACAGAAAAGAGAGGAGGAAGAGGCTGGGGGCTCAATAGCGGGGGAGGGATCAGCTAAGAGAGCCACCGGTGCTGCCGGGGAAGCCAGTTTCTGTGCGCCCTGCTCGTCAGCCTGCCATGGGGTGTGGAGGGGGGATGCCCTCTGCTGGGGAGGGAAATCAGGAGGGGTCCAGCCTGGCTGCGTGGTTGCCTCCCTCCCCCTCCATGGGAGTTAAATAGGAATGCGGTAAAAGGCTCTTCATGGGCCTCTTGCTGCCAGTGTCATGGGTGTGTGTGTGTGGAGGATGTCGTCTGCCAGGGAAGGGGGGAAGCGCCCCAGCCAGGGTACACGGTTGCCTCCCCCCCTCCATGGGGGCCTTTAAACAGAGGACAGCGAGAGGCTCTTCATGGGCCTCTTGCCACCAGTGTCAATCAATCAAATTTATTGTCGCAGGAGCCAGTAAAACAGTAAAACCAGTATCATTAAGGGGGCTGCGGGGATAGCAGGCAACATGCCATTGAAGATGGCTTGTCTGTGCTGGCTGAGGTACCTCTGCCATTTCACAAAGTATTGCAATATATCCCAACAATATCTGTTTTTACCACCTGGGAACTTCGGGGGTGGAGCTAAGAGACTTTGGGGGTGATGCCTTGCAAGGATGTGATATCACTTTGTGATGTCATGTCCTATGATGTCACTTCCAGGTCAAAGATCAGGTGACATCCCTTCCTAAGCTCCACCCCTTCCAATAACATCACATCCTGTACCCCTTCCTATGATGTCACTTCCAGGCCACTCCCCTAAATCTGCCTCTTCCTCCGAAGTCACCTTGTGACTCTTCAGCATGTGACATTTATGTGGCTTTTACATGAAGCAAGTTTGGCCACCCCTGACCTAGATCCAAGGTGAAAACAACATTAGGATTCACACTCAGATGTGAAGACTAAACACTGTTCTTGTATTCTTCATTTGTAGTTAAAAATAACAGAGTATCTTCAAATATCTTATTACAGAAATCCTCATGGATGCAACTGAACTTCATTTCTCACATCTGAATTTCTAACACATCCCTCCCCTCCTTTCCCTTAAAAATTGCCTTCAAGTGCATTTTACTGTGGTATTTTTAAGTAAAGCATCAATCTATTGGGAGGCACTTGCTATATATTAATAGCAAAAGCATGACATTTTTGAGAAAAGCATTTTAAAATGCATTGAGGCAGTGTTGCAAAAATAGCATTTTATCCAGTAATCTACTTCTACAAGATTTTTCTTTATCATGCGTAAAATGCTGGATCAAATTTTCTCTTGTAGAAAATAGTTGTCCTGAAGTAACATGCAATCTTTAATTCGTTTCCCTTTTGTCTGTACTAGAGGGTGGCATAACAACTTTCATTAAAAAAAAATACTAAAGAAATGTGTTGAAATAAAGAAAACCCCACTCCCAGGAATTTCAACAACTGCTATTATTTCATGTTCAATGGTAGTGACTTTTGCATTCGTGCCCACTAGCCACTGTGTTTATCTTGCATCACCATTCCTTCAGTTAAAAATCATTATTTGTGGGAATACCATTGGCACCAATCTGCATGTCTTTACGTGCTAGTGATTTACCATAAATTTGTGAAGCTGATTTGTAGATTTATCCCGGTTGCACACTCTACCATCCTGTGGCCATTCTTCAACATTACTACTTGCCTGTTCATATCGCTCATCAGTAAGAACAATACTGCTTGCCACACCATGCTTATTTATTTAGATATGTGTACCCTGCTTTTCTCCCCAATGAGGAGCCGAAGCAGCTTACAATATCACTCTCCCAGTCCTCAATTTTACCTTCACAACAACTAACCTGTGAAACTGATTTGCTGGAAGAGAGCTACTAGCCAAAGTTACCCAGCAAGCTTCCATGGCAGAGTGAAGATTCAGACCTGCCTCTCTCAGCTCCTAGTCTGACACTTTAACCATTACACCACACCAGCTTCTGCTGCTTGCCACAGTATTCTTGCAGCGTGTTTCAACCAAAAATGCTGTGCCAGTTGGAACACTGTCACCTACAAAAAACAGTTTCACTTGGGCATCTTGAGAGCCAGTATTGCATAGTGGCTAGAGTGTCAAACCAGGATCTGGGAGACCCAGGTTTGAATCCCCACTCTGCCATGAAAACTTGCTGGGACAGTCATACACACTCAGCCTAACCTATCTCACACGGCTGTTGCAAGGACAAAATGCAGGAGAGGAAAATGATGTAAGCAACTTTGGGTTCCCATTGGGGAAAAGGGCAGGGTATTAATACAGGAAATAAATATGCAAGCTATGATGGTAACAGACTACCGACACTTGTCATTTCTTCCTATGAAGTCACAAAGCTAAGCAAAATCACGTTGCCTGACAGAATCTTGCCAAGCACCTGTTGAGAGTACAGCAGAACCTGGTACTGTTTCACCAATGCCGAATCTTGTATCCCAGACATAATATTTTGCTTATATTACAACTAAATCAAACACACCCATGTGCAAAAGAATGTTTCCCCCTACTTGTTACTCCCAGCATCAACACTGATAAGACGACTATCAGGACAGTAGCTATTTCATGAATTCTTTTTCTCTGAGACAGTTCCTCCTCCTTGGCATACACTTCGATTCAATCTTCCCCCAAACCAGCATTGCCTTTTAAGACAAAACAGTTCCTTTCTGTCTCAAGATTAGAAATGGAAATCTGCAGTTCTCCTTCCATAGTTCCACTTGTTAACTTACAAAAGAGCCAGTGTGGTGTAGAGGTTAGAGTGTTGGACTCAGATTCAGGAGACCCAAGTCTGTACCCCAACTCTGCCATGGAAGCATGCTGGGTGGCACAGACCCTTAGCCTAACATACTTTACAAAGTTGTTGGGAGGATAAAATGGAGAAGAGGGGAATGATGTCAGTCATTTTGGGCTCTCATAGGGGAAAAGGATGGGGTACAAATTTAGTAAATAGAAGTGTATTGCTTTCTATAGTAAACTCAAGAAGAGCTGCTGGCACTTCCAGATGATGATGTATTCCACGATTATGGGCCTTATTTGCTATATACTGTGCCATATTATGAAGAGTTACATTCTTCATGAACAAAGTTTGAGTCCAATGGCACCTTTAAGACCAACAAAGTCTTATTTAAGGTGTAAGTCCCTTGGACTGCAAAAAGATCAAATCAGTCAATCCTAAAAGAAATCAACCCTGACTGTTCCCTGGAAGGCCAGATAATGAAACTGAAGCTCAAATACTTTGGCCACCAAATGAGAAGGGAGCACTCCCTGGAGAAGACCCTGATGCTGGGAAAGATTGAAGGTCAAAGAAGACGGGGACGGCAAAGGATGAGATGGTTAGACAGTGTCATTGATGCAACGAACATGAAATTGAGCCAACTTCAGAGGACGGCGGAAGACAGGAGGGCCTGGCGGGAGATGATCCATGGGGTCGCGAAGAGTCGGACTCGACTGTGCGACTGAACAACAACAAAGCTTTCGTGTGCAAGCACACTTCCTCAGACACATTGAAACAATATTTCTTCAAGCCTTACATACAGGAAGATGGGGGGGGGAAGCGACAGGAAGGATCAGTCAAGAGTTAAGATGCATAAGTGAAGCAACTTAACTCTGACTGGTTCTTCCTGATGCTTCCATAATAGGATGACTCAGAAATGGGCTGTTTGGTATATTAGCTTAATTCATATACCTCGGATGGCCTTAATCAACCATTGGAAGAGACACTGGAAGAGTATCTATTGTTGCAAGAATAATACTGTAGAAGACAGGTGCTCATCAAATGGAAATAGCAATGCTTGTAGTTTAAGATACGTAGAGATGTTGTGGGATTTTTAATGTAATGTTATGGGTACTTGATATGTATGCTAAATTTTAACAATTATTTGTACTGCCCCATCATTACGATGGACTATTATCCCTTATGGTCAAAGGGTCTTCAATCTGTTATACTGTATGAATGATTAAAGTTATATATCCACACTGTACAAACTGATTTGGAGAACTGGACTCCAAAAAGGCATATATATGTGCTGTTTTCGAACTCTGATAAAAAAATAAATTGTCTTTTTTGTACTGGCTTGAATGTGGGTTCCCCTCCCCCATGTTAAATACCAAATCCCAGTTTTGAGGAACAGGAATATGATGCCCCCTCCCCCCCAAAAAAATTCTTGGACTCATTATCTACATATTATCCCCCTGCATACATAAAATTAGCATGTCAGGTTGAAAACTGTCGCATTTAAAATTGACACACTTCATGAAAGATCTGTGCCTGAAGTCGGAGTGAAGTATCGTTCAACAGGAACAACACTGAAAATAGTGCACTTGTTCAAGGAAAGAAGTTTCTGCAAAAGATTTTCTAAAAGTCAATGGAAAATGCAGAAAGGAACATAACTAAATACTGCCACAGTTTTACTTACACACACAGACAAATCTGCACCCTGAACTGGTATGGCCCCACAAAATTTCTCCACTGCACAAGTCTGCCAACGTTGTATTTTACTTGAAGATAAGGAGAGTATTTGGCTTTCCTTCAGAACTGCTCAGTATGCTAGAAAAGCAGATAAAACAGATGGCAGGAGGAGTAGAAAAAAAAATCCAATAAACTTGTCTATGGGAGGCTTGTTCAATGAAGGCTGCACTATTTCTAGAAAATAGTAGAAAGAGTGGGATGAGAAGAGAAAGGGCAGCAGAAGGTAGTCAATGGACTGGAAACTACATGTTTGTGCTATTCAGCTATTGCTGTGCTTTGGATCTTTCTGTACTCTGACGTTGTAGCTTTCGCTAAATGAGGGCACTTTCACACATATTTTGAGCTTCCCCTAACATAGGACAGAAATCAAGTGTCAGATTTATACTGGCTAGAATGTACATCACATCTTCCTGTCTCCCCCTTCACACACACACATTTCACAGACAAAACTGGAACACTTCTGTGCATGAGTGCCAGGAACTATGGGTGCAGTCCAGCAGCAAGATCTGCTAGAAAATGGTGGGCCCAACACAATCCAGGATCACATGTGCCACAGGTAGAAAGTGGGCACTAAACTGTATGTGAGATCACTCCAAATGACAAGGAACAATGCACATGGTGTATCAACACACACTCTACTGCATCTTTGGACAGTTCATGTGGTATTGTGGCTAGACTGCTGGATTAGCACCTCAGAGGACCAGGTTCAAAACCTCATTCTGCCATGAAGCTGTCACCACTAAGCAACTGCAATCTCTTCTGCTCTCTAACCCACCCCAAATTAAACAGCAAAGTGATGGCACATCTTTCTCTCAATATCTCCATTAAGCTCCAACAGCTCTCTAAGCACTGAGTACAAACTACCAAAAAAATTAATCAATTACACAATAATATAATCCTGTTACTTTCGCATCACCTCCCATCTCCCCTCCAATTTTTATTAAAGCCGAGTTCCCCTTGTCTATTCTCCCAAGCCTTGGAGTCTGCTTTCTAAACCAAGGCTCAGTCTTGGGATTTGGGAAGAGAGGTGCCTGACAATGGCAGAGCACTTTTTCCTCACCACTGATTTAACTGTATAATTGTGCCTCCTTACACACTTAAAATTGCCTCTGAGCAGTGCCTCAGGCAGGGTTTTCATGTATAAAGTCCACAATGCATTGTTTTTCTACACAAAATTTACTCTTTGTTCTCTCCATTCATTTTCCTTTCTTTTAACAGCCACTTCATAACAAAGATTATAAAAAAACCCTAAACAAACTTACCAGGAGAACAGAAAGTGGCAGTTCCGTTTTCTCTCTCTTTGTGTATGCGTGTGTGCGCCCATGCCTGGAAGTCATGGCGACCTCTGGCGACTCCTATTGTGGCACAGAGGACATTCAGAGAAGATGCTTAATAGCCTGCCTCTGGCCTCCCAGCCCTGGTATTCTCTGAAGGTCTCCCATCCAAATATTTGCCAGGGTCAGCCCTGCTTAGCTTCTGAGCTCTGACAAGATCGGGCTTGAAACAAAAGGCTGCTCCTCACCTGAGGCAGAGCTGAGTCAGCTGGGCTGAGGCAAGGAGTGGAGAGCATGTGGTGGGTTGCTGATAGAAGGTAGGGGATTTTTCTTTCTCCCTTTGCCTTCCTAGCTGCTGTGTGGGAGCTGAGATGCCCCAAAACTAAACTTGATGGTCACAAAATAATCAGTTCTTACAATGGCAAACAAAGAAATGGGCATGATTTTAAAACTTTTTTTCCCTCTCTGAACCTTCCTCCCTAAAGGCTCAATGTTAAAGTTCAAAGTTGTTTTTTTAATTATTGATAGCCTCTTCCCACTCAGAGTTGGGAAGTTAATATAGATGTGGAAAAGAGCGCAGGAAGAAATTAGGCAAAAGGATTTTTTTTAGCCTTGCGCGCGCATAGGCACGCGCTAAATCAAGATGAACGTTAAAAATTAAAGTGCCATACCCTGACTTGGATAGCCCAGGCATAGAATCATAGAATGTTAGAGTTGGAAGGGACTCTAGGAAGCATGGGGCACAGCTGCATCAGATGGTTTACAGACTGAGGCCAGTGCTCAAACACCTGCACATTTGGGACCGTTGCCAATTGCATGTACTGGCAACTGAACAAAAGGTAGCTAAATTAGTTTTACCAAGTGTTAAGATTGACCTCTGAAGCAGCCATGCCTAGAATCCCTTCAGTTACAAGCTTTTTCTGTGTATTGTTTTCTGTGGCTGATTCTAGACTAGTGGAATTCTTAGATTTAGTTAATTTACAGACAATCTTGTCAAGTAATCCTCATCTGTACAGGAATACAGCACACTAGTTTATTTCAGCAGATTCATTCTGCTCATACTGAAGTAGTACCTAC
>NW_015165234.1:3753642-3788113 GCF_001447785.1 Gekko japonicus
ACAATAACTCTCTGGCACTTCATTAAACTGTTTGCTATGAACGATAATAACATTTTCCATTTAGATAATTAAAACACAATTCTGATGAAGTTTTTATTAGACATGGCTTCACAAATGCACACATGCATACACGCACAAAATAGCTGCTTCCATTATATCAGGTCACTCAGGATAAGCTTCTTTCTTCCACCAAGTGCTCCTTAAAAACAAAGAGGTTTATATAAAAACAACATAAAGCCTTTCTTGACAGTTAAGAATAAAAACTATCATATAATATATATATAATTGCCTTACGTATTGGCCATTTCCAGGTCTCCCATTGGCTGTGCAGTGTGCTCCATCCGCCATTGGCCCATCAACCACCACTCAAGAGTACCCGCGTGCCATTGGCTGGATGCTGGGTCCGCTCCTCTTCCCCACCCACTGCTGGCCTGGACACTGTTCCCTCACAGAATAAACTATCAAAATGGCTGTCTCTCCTGACAAAGACACTTCTCCTTCTTGGCTCCTGTGGGACTAACTTTTCCCTCAGTGGCTGTTGCTGGGTAACCAAGCTTAGTTCTGTCAGTAAAAAGGCAAAAGAAGGAAGCCTTTTCCAGGCCTTTGTGAGGAACTCATTGGGGCCAGTTCTTAGGGTTGCCAGCTCCAGGTTGGGAAATTCCTGGATATTCTGTGGTGGGGTCTAAGGAAGCCAGAGTTTGGGGAGGAAAGAGGCCTCAGATGAATAGAATGCTATAGAGCCCACCCTCCAAAGCAGTTATTTTCTCCAAGGGGGGGGGAAAAGAGATCTATTGTCTGGAGTTCAGTTGTGATACCCAGCGATCTTCAGGCTCCACCTGGAGGTTGGCTACCCTAGGCACAGCAGTTAGTGCTTCAGAGCAGGGTCTGCTAGACCCAGGTTATTGCTGTGGAAGCTGAGTGGGTGATTTTGGACCAGTCACAGACTTTTAGCTTAACCTACCTCACAAAGTTGTTCTGCAGATCAAAAGGGGGATAAGACAATGATGTAAGTTGCTTTGGTCTCCACTGCAGAGAAAAACTGTACTTTTCCTCCTGGGAAATCATTGCTGCCAATCTCCAGGTGAGGGCTGGAAATTACTCAAAATTAAAACTGCTCTCCAGATGGTAGAGATCAGGGGCAGATAACAGTAGGTTGATGGTTGGTTCGGAAGGAGATAGGGTTGCCAACTCCAGGTTGGGAAATTCCTGGATATTTGATGGGTGGAACCTGAAGAGGGCAGATTTTGAGGAGGGGTGGGACCTCAGACAGGTATAATGTCATAGACTCTACCCTCCAAACCAGCCATTTCCTCCTGGGGAACCATTGTTGGCAATCTCCAGGGGAGGACTGGAGAGCACTCAGAATTACAACTGCTCTTCAGATGGCAGAGATCAGTTCCCCTGGAGAAAACGGTGAGCTCTGTGTTATTATACCCTGCTGAGGCCACCACAGCAAATTGACACTGAGTGCCCAAGGCCAGGGCACCCACCCAGATCCTCTTTTTAGAGCCTGTTCTATTTATTTCCACAACAGGCCTTATTCCTAGTTAGACATAAAACTCAAAAAGGAGTAGAATCAAATGATGAGCTAACAGTGTAAACCTAAGAACACTTCCCTCAAAGCCCCACTGAATAGACCTCAATAGGATTCAATAGGATTCTGAGGAGATCTTCTTAGGATTGTTCTCTAAGATAAACCTATGTTTATGCTGTGTTGTGCACATGTTTGTATTTTTTACCAGGTCTAAAAGTCTGGGGGGGGGGGGAAATTAAAAAGAAAATGGACATTACCAGTTTTGAGAGGGAAAACCTCCAAACAAGCCATGATCAGTAGAAAAATACTTCCACATAGTTGTACATACTCCTAAACAGGGTAGCTTCATGCACATTTAGTGACATATGGGGGGTTAGCATGGAGATTATCTGTATGCTGCTTGATTTTCCTTGTGCAACATACTACTTATTGACTCAGATATTATTTCAATGAGATGTAATTGCAAGTTAAAGCAGGCTAAAGATTGCAACCAACCACTGGATTCTGATGCAATTTTGATCAACCTTCAGTATTGTGTTTCTCCTAAAGAACAAAGGGGATGGGGGGATTTAGCAGCTGCAGAAAGGGCAATTACATGAATGTTCATGGCTTCACCTGTGGCAGCACAACAAAACTTTGATGATAGAATAGCCAAATTTGTAAAAAGTAAATCACATTTTTAAAAGGTAGTATTAGAGAGACTGGCTGGCATCCAAATCTAACACCATACATGTTAGAAATAAATCCCAATAATTTCAATGAAGTTTACTTCCACATTTAATATGGTCAGAATAGAGCCCTAGGATAACTTAAACAAACATCTCTCTTTGGGTAAGAACCAATTCAGGAATGATGCTATTCAGATAAGGAATCAGTATTACAAGCATAACTCTAATTCACTGAGAATCACTCATTGAAAAGCCATTTTAATGTGATGTCCCAAGTAGGTATGGAGCAGGGAGTCATTCATTTTTAATGTACTGCTTCTTTCATGGTATTAAAACAAAAAATGCAAAACAGAAGACTGCATATATTGTTCTTCAGTTATATGCACAGATTCCATCCCAAATCAAATCTCCCTTTTACTAATCACATTTTACTATATTTGTAACAGATTGAGAACCCCCACATAATTATTCTCTCTCGATATCCCCACATATACCAGCTGAAGTGTGGAGATTTTTTAGCCTTAGTGTATCTTAGACAAGTATGAAATATGATATTTCACCTGTGGTCCTGAAGATTCTTGCTTTTAGACATCAAACAATGCCCTTCATTTGTGTTGATTTAGCAACACTCAGCAGTTAACCACACTGTGCCTATTAGTCTAATTACCCAGAAGAATTAGTTAGCTTAATTAGAACCCAATTCCCTTAAATGCAACCTATGTACACAACTTCATCAGTAACTTTGGTTTGTGTGTGTGCCTAACAAACATCAAATCACCTTCTGCCAGCATCTCTTCTGTCCCAAGAACAACAATTCTCCCCCAACCTTTACATATTAATTTGTGCTCTACCTTTCCTCCAAAATGAGCAGCATAACCCAGATACCGGCGAGAGTTTACTATACACCCTTTCTGCTTAAATATAGCAGCACATTGATTAGATGATGTGAGCACATTTATTTTAACCCCCCCCCCAGCAAGCCTGAAGACCCATATGGCTTGAAGAAGTCATGTCCTCTTTGGGAACATTTCCCCTAGCACAATCTTTAATGACAGCATTATTTTACAAAACCCAGATTCTAATTAAGTGGAAGTAGAAAACCGCTCATGTTGTCCATGTCCTGATGAAAAGGAACATTGGGATAGTATTTGGAAGCCTTGAGATCAGCCATATTTATCTGTTACTTTTGCATTTGAGCTAGCAGGGCCAGGGCTAGCTGTAATAGTAGCAGGTTAATCAAACACAAGACGAACAAGGTTGCTGCTTCCTCATGTCTGCTTTTTAGGTTACCATCTTTCTGACATGAGAAAGGCTTGCATACCTAGCCTCCCTAAGTACACTAAAAACACTTTCTTGTACTCTTGTGGGAAGGAGGGGCTTAAAAAGTCCCCCTGTTTTGCTCTAGGTTATGCTGGCTTAGAATTCTGCTCTACTTGACCAGCCCTCACATATATATTAAAAAGCCTCAAAAGTGTGGCAGCCATTGGAAACACAGTAGCAGTAGAGTAACTCTGTGCAAGCATCACTAATGCATTTCATGTTCCTCGTGTTAAACTGAGGTCATTTGGAATACAGAAAAATGCAAGGAAGTGGAAGGATTTATGTTAAACCCATGGTGTGCTTGCATGTCTATACTGCACAAATCCCCTACTATTTTTTTTATTTAGAGATACCCTAATACTCCATCCTCAGAAAGGAAGACCAGTTAAAGACCAGCCTCCTATTGAACACAGAAGAAACATGATCATCCTGAAGTAACTGACACATGCACAAAATCAACCAACTTACTGTCTTTTCCAAACACTTCCCAGGTTGGTTCTTTAACTTGCACGATAAAACCATGCACATCCAATCTGATCACACACACAGGATGACAGGTCTTCTAGCTCTCTCTTTTTAAAGGGCCAGAATTGTACACGTCAGTCCATGGTGAATACAAGCATCCATGTCATACATCTTCTGTGCAGAAAAAAAGAGTAGGGCACCCATCTGGTATGGTGTAGTGGTTAAGAGCAGCAGACTCTAATCTGGAGAATTGGGTTTGATTCCCCACTCCTCCACATGAAGCCCCCTGGGTGACCTTGGGTCAGTCACAGTTCTCTCAGCACCACCTACCTCATAGGGTGTCTGTTGTGGGGAGAAAGGGAAGGCAATTGTAAGCCGCTTTGAGACTCCTTCAGGTTGTGAAAGGCGGGCTATAAATACCAACTCCTCTTCTTGTACTTTAGAAACTGAGTTTGGCCTTAGATTTACCGGTAGGTCTAAATGCTACTGAGTACTTGAGCTGCGGTGGCTCAAGTGGTTAAGACGCTAAACTGCAGGCTGTGGAAGGTCAGTAGTTCAGCAGTTCGAGACCTGGGTGCCGCATGATGGAGTGAGCTCCCATCTCTAGTTCCAGCTGCTGCCAACCGAGCAGTTCGAAAGCAAGAAATTGCAAGTAGATAAATAGGTACCACTTCGGTGGGAAGGTGACAGCGTTCCGTGTGCCTTGGTGTTTAGTCATGCCGGCCACATGACCACGGAAACGTCTTCGGACAGCGCTGGCTCTTCGGCTTTGAAACGGAGATGAGCACCGCATCCCTAGAGTCGGATTCGACTGGCTTTCGAGCAAGGGAACCTTTACCTTTACTGTGCAATAGCAAAAGGCATTAACATGCATGTATTAACAGATTGTAATACTTTGCTGATCCCATTTAACTACACTTGAAAATTCAAGATGAGAGGCATACAAGAAAACACAACTACACAAACACTGGATATACTCTAATGTAAAGAACACTTCGAATCAAAGCAAAATGTTAGTTAATGGAGCAGAGTTGGTTTTTGCAAAACAATCTGGAAAATCAACTTGTGAACAAAACATTATAACTGCAGGAAACAGGTACTTAACTAGGTGAATGGCTATCATGAGTCATTTGGGCAGTAAGATTTTGTGCCACTTGTACTGTTGTTGTTGTTTTAAGACTTTGTAGGTACACCATTTTCAGTGGCCTGAATAAATGCTTCAGGCCCTGACCTGGATAGCTCAATCATGTGAGATCTCAGAAGCTAAGCGAGCCCAACCCTGGTAACTGGGAGACCTCCAAGGAATACCAGGGCTCAGGACTCAGAGGCAGGCTATCAAACCACCTCTCTGAAAAATGTCTCAGCCCCCAGTAGGGGTCGCCAGAAGTCACCATGACTTCCAGGAATGCAAGCACATACAAATATGCGCACACGCAAACACACACAAGAGATGCTTCAGAATTCTTTTTAATGCCATACTGTGGTTTTCAATAGATGTTCTATTCCCCCCTGGCATCTATTGCATCTCCTCTAGAAGTTATTGTCAAAGAAAGACGTGGCGGTTCCTCTTATTCACTCACTTATCCTTTTGTTTCATCTTGACCAATTCAGTGTCACTGCAGTTTTACATAACTATCTGTTATGAATACCAAGTTACGCTTTCATGTAATTCATTATTATTATTATTTTTAAACACAAGTTTCTGTTTTGGGACCTAGGAGAAATTTAGGTTCAGATAATCAGGAATTTCCATATGCAGTGTAATAGTAATACACTGCTGAGTTTTGGGACTCAGTGAATAACTTTCTACTCACCTGATTCTGAACTGCAGCAGTCTAGTACCACTGGGCCCTACTTGCTAAGGTTTGGAGTAGAAGAAAGAAACTCCTTATCTGAAGAATCTGAGTAGTGCAACACATACCTATGTTTGCATGCACCTGCAGGTGTGTGGTATTTTTACGTCCCTTCATACTTTATGGGAGAGTACAGGGTGGGATGGGAAAGAAGAATGCATTCTTCATCCACCAATTTCACACACAAACCTTATTCCATTTTAGGGGGACTTGAGTTTCTTCTTTGTTCTCTTTAAACGGATAATTGCCTTCAATATTCTGTGATCATTCAGCTGTTCTTATCTGCTGGAAGGGGGGCGGTAGGTTACAAACTAATTCTTCTGGGCAGCCCCAAATTTTCAGCTGCATAGGAAACCTGGGCACTTACCATGCTGTTCATGCTCCAAAAGACATTGGCATTATAAGACTGTCACCTTAAATGTTGTGCCATGTGGGTGGCAAAGACATTGGATAATCTCATATTTTGTGCTTGCTTACTACTAGGTTCAGTACAGTGGTCAATTAACCAAATACTGACAGTTGGCAGCCTATTATTGAACTGTGGTCAAATATCCAGGAAGAGCAGAACTTTGTACGTAACAGCTTACCTTTAAATTTTTTTCATTATGATGACATTTCTTAGAAAGGGCGGAGTAAGGACTGCTTGCCACCCAGAACCACTTTGGTGTAGTGGTTAAGTGTGTGGACCCTAATCTGGGAGAACCAGATTTGATTCCCCACTCCTCCACTTGCACCTGCTGGATGACCTTGGGTAAGCCATAGTTCTGGCACAGCTGTTCTTGAAAAAGAGCAGTTTCTGTCAGAACTCTCTCAGCCCCACCTACCTCACAGGGTGTCTGTTGTGGGGAGGGGAAGGGAAAGGAGTTTGTAAGCTGCTCTGAGGCTCCCTTGGGTAGTGAAGGGCAGGGTATGAATCCAATCTCTTCTTCACTTCTTCAGAGGCAAATCTCACACAGCAAAGCTTCCCCTTGCTAGCTACCTGCTAAATTCAGTCATACCTGGACAGAAAGAATCAGCTGCCTTCTTAGGACAACTGCCTTTCAAAACTGAATTTATTAATAGTTAATCATTCATGATGATTTTTAAAATGAATTTCATTGTTTCATAACTGTTAATGCTTTTAAAAATTAATTTAAAATACCTAATTGGCTGAAGCAGCCTATATGGCCCTGACTAGCCTGATATTGTCAGAGTTTGAAGCTAAGCAAGGTCAGACACAGTTATTACTTGGAGGAGAGACCACCAAGACAGACTAGGGTTACTGCAAAGAGGAATGCAACAATAAACCACCTCTGCTCAGCTATTGCCTTGCAAACCACATTGTTGTAGAGTCACCATGAGTCATTTGCAACTTGATGGCACACAATTATGGTACACAGTCTAAATGACTGTGGTATGGAGCAGATGGTCACGGAACCTACCAGGGGAGAGGCGATCCTTGATTTGCTCCTAAGTAACACTCAAGACCTGGTGAGAGATGTAAAAGTGATTGCACCGCTTGGTAACAGTGATCATAATGTTGTTGAGTTCAACATTTGTACAAATAGGGAATTGGCCAAAAAGACTCACACAACCACTTTTAACTTTAAAAGGGGTAATTTTTCTGATATGAGGGGACATGTGGGGAGGAAACTGAAGGGAAAAGTGGAAAGGGTCAAAACCATTGGGGAACCTTGGAAACTATTTAAAACTACGATCCTAGAAGCTCAAAAATATATATATTCCGCAGGTTAGGAAAGGCACAACCAGGTATAGGAAAAAGCCTGCATGGTTAACAAACAAAGTAATGGAAGCTGTAAAAGGTAAAAAGGATTCCTTTAAGCGGTGGAAAGCTAGTCACAGTGAGGCTGATAAAACGGAACACAGGCTATGGCAAATAAAATGCAAGTCTGTAGTCAGGCAGGCAAAAAGGGAATATGAGGAGCATATAGCAAAAACCGTAAAAACCAACAATAAAACTTTCTTCAAATACATTAGAAGCAGGAAACCAGCCAGGGAGGCAGTGGGGCCCTTGGATGACCAAGGGGTAAAAGGAGTACTGAAGGATGATAGGGAAATGGCTGAGAAGCTAAATGCATTTTTTGCCTCCGTCTTCACTGTGGAAGATGAGAAGTGCTTGCCCACTCCAGAACCACTGATTTCAGGAGGGGTGTTGAAAGACCTGAGTCAGATTGAGGTGACGAGAGAGGAGGTCCTAAAACTGATAAACAACTTAAAAACTGATAAATCACCAGGCCCAGATGGCATACATCCAAGAGTTCTGAAAGAACTCAATTGTGAACTTGTGGATCTCCTGACAAAAATATGTAATCTCTCCTTAAAATCAGCCTCCATTCCTGAGGACTGGAAGGTAGCTAATGTCACTCCCATCTTTAAAAAGGGTTCCAGAGGAGATCCGGGAAATTACAGGCCAGTCAGTCTGACGTCGATACCGGGTAAATTGGTGGAAACCATTATTAAGGAAAGAATTAGTAGGCACATAGATGAACAAAACCTATTGAGGCAGACTCAACATGGGTTCTGTAAGGGAAGATCTTGTCTCACTAACCTGTTAATGTTCTTTGAGGGGGTGAACAAACATGTGGACAAGGGGGATCCAATAGATATTGTTTACCTTGACTTCCAGAAAGCTTTTGATAAAGTTCCTCATCAAAGGCTCCTAAGTAAGCTCAAAAATCATGGGATAAAAGGACAAGTCCTTTTATGGATCAAAAACTGGCTAATTAATAGAAAACAGAGAGTGAGTATAAATGGGCAGTTCTCCCAGTGGAGGGGTGTAAGCAGTGGGGTACCACAGGGATCAGTACTTGGTCCACTGCTTTTTAACTTGTTCATTAATGATTTGGAGATGGGAGTAAGCAGTGAAGTGGCTAAATTTGCGGATGATACGAAGTTGTTCAGGGTGGTGAAAACCAGTGAGGATTGTGAGGCACTCCAAAGGGATCTGTCAAAGTTGGGCGAGTGGGCGTCAACATGGCAAATGGGGTTCAATGTGGCCAAGTGCAAGGTGATGCACATTGGAGCCAAAAATCCTAACTATAAATACACGTTGATGGGGTCTGAACTGGCAGAGACAGATCAAGAGAGAGATCTTGGAGTTGTAGTAGATAACTCACTGAAAATGTCGAGACAGTGTGTGACTGCAATAAAGAAGGCCAATGCTATGCTGGGGATTATTAGGAAGGGTATTGTAAACAGATCAGCCAATATCATAATGCTCCTACATAAATCAATGGTGCGACCTCATCTGGAATACTGTGTGCAATTCTGGTCACCACACCTTAAAAAGGATATTATAGCTTTGGGGAAAGTGCAGAAAAGGGCAACTCGAATGATAAAAGGGTTGGAACACTTTCCCTATGAGGAAAGGTTAAGGCGCTTAGGGCTCTTTAGCTTGGAGAAACGACGACTGAGGGGTGACATGATTGAGGTTTATAAGATTATGCATGGGAAAGAGCAGGTAGAGAAAGAGGTACTTTTCTCCCTTTCTCACAATACAAGAACTCGTGGGCACTCCATGAAATTGCTGAGCGGTTGGGTTAGAACGGATAAGAGGAAGTACTTCTTCACCCAAAGAGTGATTAACACTTGGAATTCACTGCCACAGGAAGTGGTGGCGGCTACAAGCATGGACGGCTTCAAAAAGGAATTAGATAAGTATATGGAGCAGAGGTCCATCAGTGGCTATTAGCCACAAGGTATAGATAGGGACTCTGGGGAAGTGATGCTCTGTCATCTTGGTGCTTGGGGGGGGTCAACAGTGGGAGGGCTTCTAATGTCCTGGCCCCACTGGTGGACCTCCTGATGGCCCCTGGTATTTCTGGCCACTGTGTGATACAGAGTGTTGGACTGGATGGGCCTTTGGCCTGATCCAACATTGGCATCTCTTATGTTCTTAATTATATTAATTGGCTGAGGATAAAATAATTGTACAAATATCAGTTGGGTCAAATGATCACATCTCCTCTGCCTGGTCTAATAGTCATGCCTGCTTACTTGGCCAGCGTGAGCCAGTGTGGTGTAGTGGTTAACAGCTGTGGACTCGAACCTGAAGAACCAGGTTTGATTCCCTGCTTTTGCACATGAAGCCTGCTAGGTGACACTGGGCCAGACGCTGTTCTCTCAGAACTTGTTCAGCCCCACCTACCTCACAAGGTTCCTGTTGTGGGGAGAGGAAGGGAAAGGCGAGTGTAAGCTCCTTTGAGACTCCTTAAGGTAGAAAAAAGCGGGGTATAAAAACCCACTCTTCTTCCGTAAGCTCCATGCAGCTACGCTATCCACTCTGTTTTAGTCCCCTATTCCTCCTGTCTCTTCAGACTTTACTTGTTTGTTCTCCATCCAATCGGAATTCAGGGATTAGACACAAGGTCTCATTACTGGAAAATGTCAGATACCGAAGAAAAGAGTTCCAGCTTTACAAGCAATCATGGACTTAGCAATAAAATGGGGTACATCAAATGCTGTGTTTCCAGGAGTGCAACAACTTGTGACCACGGATTGCAGCAACTGCTGTGGCTCCCCTCTCCTGTGGTTGCCTAAAACGGTCATCTGAAATCCTGAAGCTGTGTTGGATCCACTCTGTGCGAGGTTAGGTCCAATTTTTATTAGCTTCATGGCTAAATGGGCACCCAGGTCTCCATGTTTCATTTGCCACACTCCCCAGTACTACAGTATTGTACACCTTCAATGTACTATACTAGAAATTCCAGAATTATTTTTCTAACAGTTTCATGGCATCCTATATATCTGAATAATGTTTCTTTTTTAACTGGATCTGGTCATGGACCGTAATATAATAAATTACAACCGGAAGGCATCCTATAGAATCAACTCAAAACTGAATTTGGATGCAATTGTTAACCCTTATGTTTGAGGACAACTAACACCTGAATCTTCCAACCTTCCTTTTACAATCTGCAGCTAATGTTGCTTTGTAAAAATGCTGAGCATTACACCTTTTAAACAAATGTGTTTGGTCTTGGTCAAACAATAGAGTTTTGCCCTCCAGCTATAGCAACCTTTGCCAGCTGTGTGCCAGCAAAACTGGGCTTATTCCTTCTCAACATTTTTCAGTGAAAAAACTGGGACTTCCATTTTTTTTTTTTACAACATGAAGGCCTAGGAGCATTAAAAAATCAACCAGGTATTAGTTGTCCAATTTCCAATCAAACCAGTGATTTTTTTCCCCTTTTCAAATCAGGACTGCCTGGGAAACACCTGTCCTTGTCATTTGTTGTTGTTCAGTCGCACAGTCGAGTCCGACTCTTCGCGACCCCATGGACAATCTCCCGCCAGGCTCTCCTGTCTTCCGCCGTCCTCCGAAGTTGGCTCAATTTCATGTTCGTTGCATCGGTGACACTGTCTAACCATCTCATCCTTTGCCGTCCCCGTCTTCTTTGACCTTCAATCTTTCCCAGCATCAGGGTCTTTTCCAGTGAGTGCTCCCTTCTCATTTGGTGGCCAAAGTATTTGAGCTTCAGTTTCATTATCTGGCCTTCCAGGGAACAGTCAGGGTTGATTTCTTTGAGGATTGACTGATTTGTTCTTCTTGCAGTCCAAGGGACTCTCAAGAGTCTTCTCCAGCACCATAGTTCAAAAGAATCTATTCTTCGGCGCTCGGCCTTCCTTATAGTCAAACTCTCACAGCCATACATGACTACTGGGAATACCATTGCTTTGACCATGCGGACTTTTGTTGGCAGGGTGATGTCTCATACTAGAGATTAAACGTTACCACTTTAGTTGAAATACCACAACCCTCCAGGTAGGGTTTGAGGGGCCTCTTCTCTAGTCACTCTCTTGGCCTTGCTGCCACCAACTGCTAGAAAGCCTCCTGAACCCTACCCTCCCCCCAATGCAGTCTTTGTCACATGGAGTGAAGCACAGGGACAGGTACTCTGAGCATGACTTCACCATCCTCTTAAAACCTCATCCTTAAGACATTAAAGTACCATGCTGGATCCATCTAGTCCAGCACCTGATGACCCAGTAGGCCTACAAGCAGGGCATGAAGGAAAAAAAAGTCATCTTCTGTAGCTCTCTCCAGGGGCTGGTACTCAAAAGTACATTACCTCTGAGCATGGAAGTTCCATTTAGCCAGAACGACCTTTGGTTACTGACCGTGAAGGGTCCTTCTCCTCTGAGGCTTGGAGGACATCTTGTGGGCTATGTTCCCTCTAAGCTGTACAGTCCTGTGAGCAAAAATTCTACTTTGTGAGCTACTGGCATTAAAGTTGTGAGCAGGTGATTTGGCTACTGCATAAATTAGTGTGTTCTGGAGCCCTCCTTCCTGAGCCAAGGCAAAAATCTGTGAGCCGGAGGCTAAAAAACTGTGAGCTAGCTCACACTAACTCAGCTTAGAGGGAACACTGCTTGTGGGTGATTCCCATCCATCACTTAGGGAGGCAGGACTAGTTTCAATTACTTCCTGTTTCCTGTAGTGGGAGTCACCCTAGGCTCAGTTCTGGTGCTCCGAAAGCAATACACTAACTTAACCACTGTAAAAAAGAGAACTTGAACATCAACAACAAGAATATAGCCAAAATCACAAACATTGGAACAGGAAGAAAAAGATGAGTCCCCTCTCTCACGTATTTATTATTATTATTATTATTATTATTATTATTATATAGAGTGTGAAAGAACAGCATAGTAGATAGAAGAAATGACGACCCGGGAGGGCCAAGATGTCCTCCAAGCCTCAGAGGACAAGGAACCTTCACGGTGAGTAACCAATGGTCGTTCTCCCTCTGAGGTGGAGGACATCTTGTGGGACTCCCAGAGCAGTGTCCCTAATTTTGGGGACGGTGGTCATCATCAAGAGTTAGAACAAACTGCAGCACTCTCCATCCGAATGCTACATCAGCAGAGTCATACATATCTTGTAATGCCTGATTAATGCAGATAACAAAGACCACGTAGCAGCCCTGCAGACTTCCTTCACTGATGCCCTGTTGGCAAAGGCCATATTCGTTGCAGCACTGCGAAGAGAGTGGGCCGTGATACCTGCAGGAACTCGTTTCATACTCCTGTAGACTACAGTAATGCAGGACCTCATAGTGTTGCTTATGGCAGAGTTAGACATCTTTCTCCCTGTGTGAAGAGGAAAAATGTTAACAAACATATCTTCTGTCCCCTTTGGGCAAAAAGGTGGAACCTGTTCTCAGAACTACCTTGTCTTTGTGAAAAACAAAGCTCCAAAATTGACAGAGTGCCTAGTTCCGAAATCCTCCTGGCTGAAGTAATGGCTACCAGGAACAAAGTTTTCATCCTCAAGAATTTGAGCGGAATGTGCTACATTGGCTCAAAGGGTTTCTTTGTAAGAGCTGTGAGAACAGTATTAAGCTTCCAAGTTGGAAACCTATGTCTCTGTGGAGAATCCTTGAATGATGCCCCTCTGAGGAAACGGCGAATGTGAGGGTGTCGAGAGATGTTAAGATAATTGTACCAGGGCAGGACCAAAGCCAGGGCCACCATTTGTTTCTTGAGGGTCGCTGCCCTGAGACCGCTTACTAGACTGTCCTGTAGGAACTCCAGTAGTGATCTAATTTCTGGATGCAATGGGTCAGCTTTCTTCCGCTGAACCCATCGGACAAAGGCCTTCCAAGTAGTATTGTAGATCCTTGAGGTAGATGGCCTTCTAGAGGCCATGATCGTATTGATGACTGACTCTTTGTAGCCTAGCTTTGATAGTTTGTCCCTTTCAGTCTCCATTTGGTTAAGCAGAACCACCCTGGCCTGGGATGCCAAACTGAACCTTGAAGCAGCATGTCTTCTGAGACTGGAATGGTTAGAGGAGTCACCGCTATGATCTCTGCCCTTAGAACTCGTATCCTCCAGAGAAGCTTGGGAAGTACAGGAAGAGGAGGAAATGTATAGAAGAGCCCCTCAGGCCAAAGGAACAGAAGGGCATCTGTGGCCTCCTCCTGGGGATGAAAACATCTGATGTAACATCTGTCCAGTTGGTTGCTGAGTGGAGAGGCAAATACCATGGAGT
Organism: Gekko japonicus; assembly: GCF_001447785.1. NCBI lineage: Eukaryota > Metazoa > Chordata > Lepidosauria > Squamata > Gekkonidae > Gekko > Gekko japonicus. The sequence goes on from NW_015165234.1 coordinate 3,767,479, forward strand.
TCCCAGTGTCGCTGCTATGAGCCAAAAAAACCCTCTCTTGTGTGGGGACCATTCGCCCCCTCCTGGACTGTCTGGCGGCTCAGCTAATCTGCTTGAGTGTTGATTACTCCCTTCGCATACTCTGATGTCAGATTGAATTCTGCCCAATTCAATAACTGAGTTGCTTCCCTGTGTAGGGCTAAGGACCTGGAGCCCCCATTTGAGGAGGTAAGCCTTCGCTGAGATGTTGTCCATCGAACAAGAATGTGATTTTCCCTGATCTGAAGGGCGAAGTGTTGAAGGGCCAGCCTAATGTCTCAAAGCTCCAGGAGACTGATCAGCAGTTTCCTTTCTGCTATGGACCATCTGTCCTACACTGGTTGATGGAGTAAGGTCTCCCCCCTTATGACTGGTGTCATAAAAATTTGGATCCGGTCCTGGATCCAAAGGGACTTACCTTGAGACAGATTGTTCAACTTGGTCCACCAGCGCAGACTTAATTTCACCTGGAGAGGTACTATGGACCATCTGCCCCCTTCAAGGAAAGATCTATCTGTAAGGCAATAGAGTTTTGGTATGGTCGTAAAAATAGTTGTAGTTGTCTGGAGTGAAACCTTCCCCATTGTAGCGTGTCAAAAGCCACAACCATGAGGCCCATCATCTTGGTCAGGGTGAAGTCCTGGCTTGAATAATTTGGTTAACCTACTCTTTGATCTTTCTGGCCTCTTTGACAGGAAGATAAAGCTTTGTAGCTCGAGTGTCCATCACCACTCCAAGTGTTCCAGATGCTGTGTGGGAGTCAGAGAGCTTTTCTGCATGTTCACCAGGAACCCAAAGTCCTGCAAGCACTGTGAATGTGAATCCCTTGTTCTCGAAGACAAATGACTGGATGAACCAGGATCTTTGTAAACACCCAGGGAGCTGATGAGAGGCCGAAGGGCAGGGCTCGGTACTGGAGATGAGTCTCCCCCACGCAGAGCCATAGGAATCTTCGATGTTGTAAAAGAAGATTGGAATGTGCATGTATGCCTCTGCCAAGTCGATGGAGGAGAGGAACTCCCCAGTTTGTAAGGATTCCACAATGGATCTGAGGGTCTCCATGCGAAAGTGTCTGGGTTCGATATATCTGTGTATTTCAATCTAGGATAGCCCTCCAATCTCCGTTCTTTTTGGGGACCGTGAAGAAGATGGAGTAGACCCTGGTCTCTTGTTTGTTTACAGGGACAGTTCTACCATCTGAATGTCCAATAAGTGATTTGTCGTAGATCTGGTTATGTCTCTATTGGGTTTTTGTGTATAGGAGAGACGTTGAAACGCTAAGGTGGAATTGAATGAAATTCTATCTTGTACCCTTCTGTGACGAAGTCTTTGTCCAGAAGTCAGGATGGGAGGCGAACCATGCTTGGTTGAAATGTAGCAGACGCCCCCCCCCCAGTGGATTCAGATAGTCATGCCTTTGAAGCTTCGGGGTCCCGATCCCCTTTGTCCAGTCTGTCACCACTGGATCTTGAGAACCTGTTATAGAAGCCTCCACAACAAAAGGGCTGTTTGTTGCCACCCCATGAGGATCTTCTGTTGTCTTGCTGAAACCTGGGTAGAGTATGGTATGAATGGAAAGAAGAGGGGCCTGCTGCCGTCTTATCCCCCAAGCTGTACAGTCTTGGGTAGAGCCTTCTTCTTGCTGCAGGTTTCCACTAAGATTTCTTTCTTTGTATGTTTGTGTCCAATGGATCCCCGAACAGCTTATCTCCCTGAAATGGGTATGTTGTGACGATGGCATTATATTGGTATACTGTAGACCAGACTCTTAGATAATGCGACTGGCGGTGGTGGCTGATGCCATCGCCCTGGAAGCAAAGACCATGGTGTCTAGTGTGGCATCGGCAGTATAGGAGACGGCTTTTAGGATCCTACTGGCACCCTCTAGTAGTCTGCGGTTGCTGCCTGGTAACATCTGTATCAACTTATGCATCCACACAATGGTTGCTTTAGACACTGTGGATGCTGCAGCTGGCATATTGATTGCCATGGAAGTGGCCTCATGTCCGTCTTTAGAGAGCAACCCAGAGGATTGCAGGGCAGTCGCTGGTGCATCAACCACAGGCACTTGCAAAAGATCTGAAGCAGATGATATCAAAGGGTACAACTTTTTAACAACCCCTGGAAATTGTTTGTTATTGGCTTTGCCGACTCTGCCTTCACATAGAAATCAGAGAAGGGGAAGGCTCTTTCTGAGCAATCAGCTGGAGGAAAGAACTCATCAATGAGCTCTGTGCCATCTTTTTGCCCTTAGGCATTAGCACTCTTGTCCCCTGCCTTTTGGGGTCCCTGTATATTGAGTGCTAATAGGGTCTTAGACAGGAAATACTGAAAAACCTCACCCTTGAAATATCTGAAGGACTGGTCTGAGACAATCATTTCCCCCATCCATCATCATTACATGAACCCCCCTTTCACTAGAGACATGTGAGAGGCTATCCCTCTCACGTGAAGGCAGATCAAATAGGCAGTGCTCCTTGGGGGACCCTTTTTGTGCAGCTTTGGTGGGCCAGCTGCCTCTGTTCTTGCGCCTCCGAGAGGGGGCGCAAGAACATGGCCCCCCATGGCCCCCTGATCAGGAGAAATGCCCTATTTCCTCCCCAATGGCTCTTATAAAGAAGGACATCACATTTGGAAATAAGGGGACAGACCTGGGATTGCCAACATTACCGCTGTGCAACTCATCATCTTCCTCGTCCCCTTGAGCATTATTGGCACAATCACGTCTAGCTCGATGAACCCCATTGAACCATAGGTCTCGGGGTGCGCCATGTGCAGGAATATGTTCTGCTCGCCATTCCCATCTTAAAGCATAGACTGGCCAGTGGACTCCAAAATGGCTGCTGAGGCTGGCGCGGGCTGCCCCGCTCCATAAATGCTGCAGGGGTGTGCAGCTGTTTGGCGCCCTTTGAAATGCCATCCTCGCCTTGCTCTGCTGGTTGAGGGTCGGCCCCCGCCACCGCCCTCTTTTTTTTTTTTTTTGCCACACGGTCTCTTTGTCTCCAGGGAGCCCAGCAGCGTCTATCTCCAGAGTGGAGAGAAATGCATTGCTATCCTCTCTTGATGCCATGGAAGGCGGTCTGGGAGATCTCCTCCTGTTAAGAGAGCCTGGTAATGCTGTGATTTCCGGTCCAATTTATTATTCACTGTGCCATTAAAGCCTCCCGCCAGTATTATTTGTTCATATTAAACTTGATCCAATTCTCGTGTCAGGTCTTCAAAGAACTTCTCTTTCGCCCCATTAGGGGCATACATATTTACAATCAAAGTCTTTTTGTCATACCTAGTCATTTCTATAGCTATATATCTTCCTTCGTTATCTTAAAAAATTTCTTTCGGTTCAAATTCTTTATTCACATATATTACTGTTCCTCTCACCTTTTTTGTTGCCAATGAATAAAATTCTTCTCCTAATTTTTTGGCCGCCAAATAGGAGAAAGTGAAAGTAAGTTAACTCCGAAAGATAGGGTTAGGCAGAGCCTACACCTAGCTGCTCTCCCTTCTGAGGCAGGAAAAGAACTGAGCCTAGGGTGACTCCCACTACAGGAGACAGGAAGTAACTGAAATTAGTCCTGCCTCCCTATGTGATGGATGGGAATCACCCACAAGATGTCCTCCACCTCAGAGGGAGAACAGGTAATTGCCATGAATAGACCTATTCACCATGATTTTAATAACAGATCTATCAAGTTCATTGTCTGAAATTTCATTTTTAGTTTCTTTTTTCTAGTTATGGAAAAAGATGGAAGCACCTTACTCAGCAAAAGCAACAAATATTGTCAACGTGGCCAGTTCTTCTCTTGGGCTCTCATTGTGAGGATAGTGAGAGAACACAGAGGACAGTACACTTTTGTTTCCACATCTTAAAGCCTGCCAGCTGAAGCAGAAAGGGAGGGGAAAGGGACAGGAAGGGCAGCCAACTGAAAAGGGTACTCAAAGAAGATCCCGGCGGCTACTTTCATAGAAGTGGTCTCCCATAGCATCCTGCTGCTCTTGCAAGTATATTGACTGTGCAAAACAACTTTCCTCACAAATATGCTGGCTAAAAACCATCTGAAACAGCCCAGGTGTTTTTCATTCCATGAGCCCACCTGTTACATATTAATAGTTTTTGCCTTCCCAAAAATCTGTACTTAATGGTTCATTTTTTTAAAAAGCTACCTTTCCAATTTGTCCCCCAGCTTGCTTAGTCACCTAGCAAAACCCCAAATGACGCTAAACTAGACCTTGGTCAGCAGATCACAATACATCTTTCATACTGATAATTCATACAGCTTTCATACTGATAATATTATGTAACAGTGGTGGCAAAACTTACAGACCTTTCAAACTACATATGCGAATCTTTAGAAGTAAGAGAGACAAGAGACAAATGAGTTCTGTTTGACAAGAGACAAATGAGTTCTGTTTGTTTTTTTGCTCATACACCACATAAAATACTAAGATTGTACTCAAGTATATTAAGTATAATTAGGCTTTATTCAAAGTCAAAATATTATTCCACAAGACAGAGTTATAGTGTGACTTCATGAACCTACCATCTCTAAGAGGCAGGGGTAGGGGAGAATTGAAACTCATTAAAACCATTTCAGCAGGGAGAGAAATTTTTTGGCTATGTGCAAAAGCCAATCACAGGAATTCAGTAAAACAAATACTATGTACTTAGCTATTTATACCCCACTTTGCCCCAATGGGGAGCCAAACAGCTTTCAACTTTGTTCTCCTCCATTTTATTCTCCCTTTAAGCTGAGTTAGTGTGAGCTAGCTCAGTTTTTTAGCCTCCGGATCACACATTCTTGTCTTAGGTCAGGAAGGATGGCTCTGGAGCAGACTAATCTATGCAGCAGCCAAATCCCTCGCTCACAACTTTCATGCCAGTAGCTCATGAAGTAGAATTTTTGCTCACAAGACTCCACAGCTTAGAGGGAGCATTGCTCTGGAGTCCTCCTTCCTGAGCCAACCCCACCCTCTTTGGCAGGGTGGCATGATAAGCTATGGCAGCAGTTTGTTATGGCTAAAATCACGGATTCGGTACAAAGAACACAACAGACAAGTACAGCTCCGCGTATGAGATATATTAGAACATGGTCACCAATACTGAATTATATGGCAAGGGGAGGTATACTCCCAAGTAACATTGCATACCATGAGTGGTTACACTTGTGAGACATACTAAACAATCGGTTATACGAATAGGTTCACACTCTGCACCCATACTCAAAGCATATATTACTTCGACTATAAATACTAATGTACGGAGAGGAACATAGTGTCATTTGATAACCATAGGTAGTACTGTATTGAGTAATGGTAAACAAATTATATATGATGTGTTTATAAACTGTTCTTAATATACCAATAAAAATATTAAAAAAAAGAAAAAAAAGAAAATGACAGCATTCAAAGTATGAAAAGCAACATTCTGTCATCTTTGCTCCTTCCAGGACAACAGATGTGGGATCACAAGATTGTTACAAAATGTTATCAGCAGGGCCAAACCACTCCCAGGGTCCAATTGAGTTATGATAGTCTCTACAATAGTCTCTACAACAGTTTCTCTCATTTTGACGAGCAGCTGTCAGCTAATATTTGTTCTACAAAAAGTTATACACCTAAATTCCTTTTTACATAGATACTTCATACCATCTGAAGAAAAACTCCTCTAGTTAACTCATACCACAGAATGACAGTTGTATCTTTTACCCAGACACCAAACACCTCTAGACAATTCGCCAGGTGTAACTTTTCTGAATTACTACAGAGGCTGCTTTGCACTGCAGAGATGACACAATTCCTTTACTTGCAAGATGAACTTCACTATCCTTTCAGTAAGTCAAGACCAATTAATATGAAACCACATATAGAAAGGAATAAAGCTTGACTGTTAGTAGACTAGCAAGGCCTGTGCTCAGAAGGCAGCCTTTAAGAGGGAATTAAAAAAAAGAGAGAATGGAATTTTGGACTGAAATGGTTCCATGGCAGTTGCGACTGACTGTTATGAAGAAAACACTCCATGGCCAAGAGTAGCATGACACCCAAGACCCTTTTCAGTGGCATTCAATTTTAGAACACCACATAAGAAGTGACAATTGAGGGAGGAAGTAACCAGCTAAAGAGAATGTGAGTACTACGCATTTTAACTCTATCTGGAAAAATTGTTTTACACGTATAAAATGCCTACCTCAGTTATAGTTAACACTTCAGAAAGACCAGTAGACTAGGGATGTATGTATTTCTGGAAACCCCTAGCACTTAGCTATTCCCTAGAGTGCTAGCAAGTGTGTACATGGGTGTGAAAGAATGAACCATTTCCTTATCTTTGTGTTAGCAGACCTAAGACCACAAAAATGTAATCAAGGGGGCTAGAAGAATCTTCTCTTATTCTCGATTATTTTTATATTAAAAAATGCACCTTTACAACCTCTCCTGAAGAACATCAATAACTACCATGCATACCACTGTATACAAGGATCTATTCGTACAGTGAAACACTGTGCCAGCACAGAGATTGAGGCAAGCTGTGAGGGCAGAGATCAACAACACATAGCAATGTTATGGGCAATGAACTCACTAATATCAGATAAATACCATATCTTAGGGTTTGGATAAACAGCATTCACAAGTATAGCTAGAAAGAATTCTTTGTTTTTATGGAAAACAATTCTGAGCAAAATGTCTGGACACAAACGTTAGGGAGAGGCAAACCTGAAGCAGGAAGTGCTCAATTCACACATTAGAATTATAATATGTATCCAAATCCTTCTTTGCTTGTTTGGGAGAAGGAGATCCAACTGCATACACTGCCTCCAGTACTTAAAAAGCAGCTACTCTCAAGTAAAGCCTCTGCTCTTTAGCAACAAATGAGGCATTGTGGCTACTAAAATATAAGGGTAAAGATAAAATAATGGGTAGAGCTGCAAAAATAAACAGGAAGCCTGGACATCCCAAAGGCTAAAAATGTTAATGCAGCATATTTTCAATGACTCTAAATCAGGAAAAAGTTGTGCTGAAAAAACATCTTATTGGTCTGTAAGGTGCCACAAGAGCACTGTTTATTGACACTGCTACCCTGAATGTGCAGCAGATGCTTCTCTTCCAGTGCAAGGCAGTTAAACTAGCCAAATGTTTACAAGCCTTTTCCTGCTCTTGCTGAACCTGCTGGAAGGGATTCTGTTCCACTAGATTCCAAAATCAGCAGAGGATGGAGGTACATGCAGTATGGGTACCATGTTAAAACCCCCTAGACAAAGTTGTGTAACCTGAAGGATATGAATGTTTGCTCCTTCCTCCCAGAACAATCTTCTGCAGTAGCTATTCTACATGGTCACTATTTGTAACATCAATGCAGTAGTCCTAAATGTATGGGATTTACTGCCACATGATGCAGTGACAATGTGGCATTCTTAAATATAGCAGCAGCTATAAACAAGAGTTGGACGCACTGTTTGCTGGTAGATGTAGTCTGGCTAGACAGGAAACAGGAATTATAAGGGGAGCCTATTCTGTTTTATGATGATATAGCAGTTATTGTGCCTGCTTAAGGTCTCCAATAAACCTAGTTTGGAACTGAAATGGTACTCTGTTGCTTGATATAGCATTGTAATAGCTACTGATTATGACTAAATGGAATACCAGTTGCTGGGAAGGCAACAAAGAGGGAATGCTTTGGTCCCCATGCCCTGATAGGTTTTTTGGGGGGTATCTGGTTAGCCACAGTATAACATTGGATCAGACGGACCACTGGTCTGAGCATGGTGGGTTTTTTCCTCTTTTATCCCTGTCCCCCTTTGTATTGTCGCTACAAGGTTGAAAGCCATTATGAGAGGGGACCTGTCCATTTGATTCTTTGCAGTGCTTAATTAGCAGCAGTAATATGCAACTTCTGCTGAAATTGGTGTTTACCTTTAAGGATTATACTGTAGGTGCTTTTAAAATACGAATGACATATAAAAGTAATACAGGTTTGATATAATGTGGCCTAGATAAACATCATATTGCTTTCTTTAGCAAACAGGTGCATACTTCCCCTTCCAAAGCACTGATGCCTTGCTAATGCAGGACAATAATTAGTTATATAGAATCTGTTGTTCTAAAACAAATAAGAGTTCAGAACTTGGAAGCCTGTACAATGTCTTGTGTTATTTTGGATGGTATTAATAGAAGGTATCTATTTTCAACCAGGTGCCTTAGTATGCAATTTCATACTGTTATAGAAGGCACCTTTCCTTGCTGGGAAACTCCTTTAGACCAAGGGTTCTCTGGAAGACACCCTGGTAACCAGTCACTACCATTCAGGACCTCCTGAGAATCTCAAGATTAACCCTCTGAAAAGCTATCCTTCTAGTGTAGTACCAGAACAATAACGAAGGGACAGGACAGAAACCCTCCAACCTTTTTGAGCCTCTGTGCACATTTGGAATTCTAACATGATATGGTGGGCACAGTGACAAAATGGCTGCCGTAGGAGGTGGAGCCACCCACAAAATGATTGCCACAGCTTAACTTCAGTAACACAGTGCAGATTCTTGTGCAGGGGTGGCAGCTGCTGCCAAAGGAACATTTTAAAAATTCTGCACAGCCAATCAAATCTCCAATAGTCATTCAGCAGCCTTACTGGGCAGAAGCCCTACCTGGCCCTGCCCACTTCCTAAAAACACTTGCGGCCACCAAAGAACATGTTGGTGGGCACCATGTTGAGGACCCCTGCCGTATAACAATGTAGCATCATTCAATATAGCACACAGGGAAGAGAATCAGAGAAATATCTCAGAGAAGTAGACTGTACTAAGCAAAGCCCAAAAAATGCTTTTGTAAAAGATGGTTTCTTATAAATGAGAGGAAAAAAGGGGGGAAGGTTCAAAAAGTAATAGGGCAGAACAAAATACAGGGGAAAAACACACAAGGACACAGCACACAGAATTCCGAAATAAAGAGTAATACAGTTGAATACAGATCCAGGTAGTCAGCCATGTTGGTCTGAAGCAGTAGAACAAATTTAGAGTCCAGTGCCACCTTTAAGACCAGCAAAGGTTTATTCAAGGTATGAGCTTTCATGTACAAGGCACACTTTTTCAAAACCATTGGCATGGTATTACATGTGCTAACTCATTCAGTCCTCACATACGTATTCTCAACAAGGACTATAAATCATCTGTATTTTAGTGTATTTCTTTTTCAGAACAGTATATTAGAATACTGAATGGATGTCTGCTGACATTACATCCAGCTCAAAATATATACTGTTAAGTGCCCTCCACGCCTAAGAGAAGATAATTAAGATTCTGTTATTTACCAGTTACCACAATTAGAAAAAACACCTTTAGACATTTGTTATTTTGACATATTTACTGCTTTATAGCTGTTGACCTTATAACCTTGTTATTTAGTTTTTCACTTTGCATAACTTACACATCATGTTACATGTTAATTTGCTGTTAAATCTCTGTCTATAAGTTTAGAATCTCATCTAGCATTCCAATGTATTTGAAAAAGTGTGCCTTGCACATGAAAGCTCATACTTTGAATAAACCTTTGTTAGTCTTAAAGGTGCCACTGGACTCTAAATTTGTTCTACAGTTGAATACAGCTAAGAACACTTTACCTTGGCTGTAGCAGGTTCTTTGGAGCATATACAGGATTCCTTGAAGCAACAAAATGTTGGAGGAGTCTTTACCCAATCTCCTGTGGACTCCAGTTCCCAATGAAGCCAGGGAAGCATCTTAAATGTCTAGATATTTAAGGTTAATGGGACTGGACAGAAGCCAGTCTGCCCTCTAAGAGTGACAGGCTGATTTAGCAAATACCATGCAAAGCCTCATCTCTGATGTCAGAGGCTACTGTTACCAATCAGAAATTTATGAAATATAGTCCCATTCAGGGCTTTTTTTGTAGAAAAAGCCCAGCAGGAACTTGTTAGCATAATAGGACACACCCAACAGTAGAAATTCATTAGCATATTAGGCCACACCCCATGACTTCCTTTGGCTTGCCTGGGCGCCCCACGGCTGCGGGGAGCCCGGGCAAGCCCCCCCTTGAAGGGAAGGTTGTTTAAACTGCCTTCCCTTGGCTTGCCCAGGTGCCCTGTGGCTGTGGGGAGCCTGGGCAAGTCGGTCCTTGGACAGGCCTGGGAAGGCACGGTGAGGCATTTAAATGCCTCCTCGATCTGTCTAGGGGGCCCCCTGGCCCGCCCACCTCGGAGTCTGGGGGGGGGAGTTTGCTCTCCAGGCCTTCTGTCTATAGCCACGCACACAGAGTTTTTGGCTATAGTGGGCGTGGCCAACTCTGAAGCCAGCTGGAACTCTGTTCCTGTGCGTTCCTACCCAAAAATAACCCTGGTCCCATCCAATGTTCCCTCTAAACCGTGGAAACTTGTGAGCAAAAATTCTACTTTGTGAGCTACTAGCATTAGAGTTGTGAGTGGGCGATTTGGCTACTGCATAAATTAGCTTGCTCTGGAGCCATCCTTCCTGAGCCAAGGCAAAAATCTATGAGCTGGAGGCTAAAAAACTGTGAGCTATCTCACACTAACTCAGCTTAGAGGGAACACTGGTCCCATCCCCATCAAGCATCTAGTAATGGCTCTGAACTTCCATGACAAGGTGGTCTGGCCCAAACCGATGGCCCTTTATGCAAAACAGGATTAAGTCTGGAAGGATGGTCTAATGTGGAATAGTGAATGGGGTATTCTAATGTAAACCCCAGATGCTCCAGGTTAGTGTTTCCCAAGCCTGTGGGCTGGGACCCAAAAATGCATTACAAAGCTTCTGAAACTGGGTCCTGGGCCAGCCCTCCCCAATGGCTGCTTCTGCCCTTTCCATTGCTCTCTTTTGAATTTTGGAAACCAAGATCTGACCTTGGAAACAATACCTTCCATGCCATACATTAATTAGTATTGTTTTCTTCACTGCATATACACATTGATCAAGTAAAACATGTCCTGATGGCTGCTTGAGTGAATCTGTTAGGATCTTAGGGGGAATTAGAGGGAGTAATGAAGGAGAAGATGGCCAAAGGCTGGGATGTAGCCTCCATATACAAAGGCTGTGTAGGTCAGAATGTCACTTGCTTGGGCTTCATAGTGGGGACAGCTATGGCCTTTGTGAAATATTTGCTGGTTTCTCAAAAACATCTGGTTAGCCACAGCAGAAAATGCAGTCCTGAACTAGATGGATGCCAAGGTCATAGTTTGCCTAGGGTACCAAAAGCCCTTGGTCCAGATGGTTGGGTCACCATACCAAGTAAACTTGAATGTGGGTCACCCTAAGAAAAAGGTTAGGAACCGTTACTCTAGGCGGCACTCTTAAGTTTTGTAGCAAGGAAAGGCACCATTCCCCCCCTTCTGTATTTGCATGCCCTTTAAGATATGAGCATTCAGTTTTTAGCTCTAAAACTGCTTAGTACCACACATCATCTTACCCCACTTGGTAATTTCACTGCTGCCGATATACAACTGAGATTTCAAATCAGGTATAGCTGAGCAGTCAAATGTAAACAAATTTATAATGGAGTTCTAACTGTCCTAACTCAGCCACAGTTGTGTCAAATGCTAAGTTGCATTGCTTGATACCTGCTTCCAGCCAAATGAATACAAGATCATGTGCACCCTAGGATAGACATGTCAAGATTGAAGCTTGTATTCTCTGGACTGAAGATATACAGTAGCCAAGTGACGGGTGAAGACTGTAAGAACTCTTACAGGACACAGAGGTCCCTGCCACACGGGGGGAAAGGAACGGGCAAAAGTGCGGCTTTATAAAGCTGCACCAAAAGAAACACGCGGTGGTGGGATCACATTGATCCCCTAAGCCACGGGGCATTCCCTCCCCGGCACGATCAGATGCCAGGGATAGTGACAGTGGGGAACGGGAGACTGCCGAACTGCGCATGTCTGAGCATGCGCAGTTCAGCCAGGAGCCGGGGACGTGCCGGCGATCCCACGGCCGGCCTTGATGCAGCCGCGCTGGAAGAACCACCTCGGTAGGTGGTGTATTTTTGCTGCGCCTTTTCGGGGGTTGGGACGGATCAGGGACGGGTGCACACCGCTTCCCAGATGTTGCAGTGAGATCGCGCCCGTTTGCTGCGCCCCCAATCCGTCCCTCTCCCGGGCCAAACCTTTACATGTGACCGGGGCCAGAGACTATCAATCTAGTGCATCAGTTTAGATACTGCAATGCAAACTACTGATTTTTTAAAAGATTAAGGCACCAGTAACTATGTACATTTACAGGCACTGAATGTTGAAGGCAGCACATGTTAACACATTAAGTCAGTGTTTAGTTTATTTATGGAAATATAGGAGGCTGGGAAGAGGGTGAGAGAAGACTTCCACACTGCAATCCTAAGCAGTTACACCCTTCTAAATGAGAAGGGTGTAGCTATGCTAATTGGAAGCACTGTAGATTTCAGCCCCACTCCCCAGCTGTTATAGGCATAGGGAAAAAATAAGCAGCATAAAGCTTCATTGTTCAATCGAGTAAATAACAGTGCCTTCTTAAAACATCCCCACATAATATCTCCCACTTTCAGAGAAGTCAGATTCGACCAGCATTTACTTTGCGGTGAAACACTCTTTTACAGTTTACTGCTGGAACCAATCATTCTTTGCATTAAAGAATACCTTGCACTGCTTAGTCAGAACACACTGAGTTCACCATTAGCTTTGCCTTTAAAGTTGCACAAAAGGAACACAGAGCAATGAAAAAGGCATGTGAATTATTCTGCATTATTTTCTGCAATACTTGGACTGACAGTATATCCCTAAGCAAAGTTGCATGCTTTTAAGCCCATTAAGATCAAGAGGCTTAGAAGGGTGAAACTCTACTGAGAATTTCACAGCAAGTGTTTTAAGTCTACCAGACTTTTTAAAAATTCAGGATTCCCCCCCCCCTTATTTTTGGGTGATTCAATTTCTATTTAAATTCAAATGAACCTGTACTGTAGTTTGAAATATAACTCAATTTTATAGAACAAACAAATGAAAATTCACAATAAAGGACAAATATTGCTGAAAAAAATATATGTGCAGCTGTCACTCTCTGGAAAGCATGCAATGTATGCCCCAAACTGACATAATGTAATCATGATCCTTCAGGAGCAGCTGTTGCTTTCCAACTAGGGAAGAAGCCTGTGTAAATGCTTGGAGTTCTTTAACCAACAACACTTCATGCCAGATAATTGAGAGTATTTTCTTGAAGAATGTACACCACTCCAGGAGTTCCACAATAATCACCGGCAGGAAATCATGGATATAAATTGCGAGTCACATGAATACAACTAGTTCTGCTATTTTCTTAAAAGACAGTGCATGGATTAGTAGCATGATGGTTTGGGAAGTTAAAGTTGCACAACAGTAACCTTAACAGGCAAGTCATAATCAGTTAAGTGATAAGATTTGATTTTCAAATGGCTTTTCCTATTAAAAGGAGCAAGAACCACACCAATTTAAAATGACTATGTAATGAAAAAAATTAAGCAGAGGACAAGAGGCGAAGTAGCTTCTAATTACCTTAAACAGAAATTCTCTTAACATTATAGGACACCTCAATTTGAAATCTAAAGAAAATTTTTGTGGGAGAAAAAATAGCTTATTTTATTTTAAAATACTTTATTTGAGAGCTTTACCATAGAAATATGTCTTTTAAGAAATCAGGGACAGACTATCCAAACAGTCATAAGCAGTGTTCCCTCTAAGCTGAGTTAGTGTGAGCCAGCTCACAGTTTTTTAGCCTCCAGCTCACAGATTTTTGCCTTAGCTCAGGAAGTTTGGCTCCAGGGCAAACTAATTTATGCAATAGCCAAACTGCTCGCTCACAACTTTAATGCCGGTAGCTCACAAAGCAGAATTTTTGCTCACAAGACTCCACAGCTTAGAGGGAGCATTGGTCATAAGGCTGCAGCCAGAAATATTTCTGCTGCTAGAAGAGGCAGTGAAGAATTGCAGATAGATTCACCTGAATGACTTGCATTAAGAAATAGTACCCTAAGCGAAAGTTGGAAACTTTACTCAGTAAAGTCCCAAGACCCATACAAAACGTTTTTATTCAGACTTACCTTTATTATGATCATGAGGACTAGAAACTTTCACCACACTCATAAATATACTTACATGGGAGCCAAGCACCACCAAGTTCCTCTGATTCAGCGTGCATGGAACTAGCTGCATGTGTTCCTAATGAATACGTTGCCTGACATTCTATTAAGCATGCATAAGGGTTGCAGACTTAGTCTTGTTAAATCGAACTGTCAAGATTTTAACAAAGTGGCCACATAAAAGAAGGTATACATTTCTAATGTAAAAACATATTGCCATCTTGTTGAATAAATAACATATTGCAGGATTGCAATCTACAAAAGCCAACACAAGGCTATGTCTTCAGAGAACACATGTAAAACATTACAGTTACACGAATTCCAAGATAAAACCTACATTGCTACTGACAATATGCACACTCACTATGGAGTAAATCCAGTTGAACACAATGCAGCTTGCACCTGAGTAACATATATAGCTTAACCCCTCTGCTAGCAAACTTGAAGTTCTTTATTAGCAATAACAGCGCCTATACTTAAAAATGTGACCAAAGACATCCAAAACTGAACGGTGTACTCCTCAAGAACACAAACACAAAGCCTCACACCTTTCCTAGGAACAGCAGCTAACCAACATTACACAAAGAAAGACCAAGCAAAAAAGAGAAGTAGATGTGTTAGGCAAACAATGAATTGTGGACATGGTGTAGCAGTGGCGAAATGGCCACAGTGATTTTGTTTCGCAGTAACCTTGTAAATTATGGTATAAATAAGTCCGACAAAAATCACAGTACTTACATTCTGAGAAAGGTAATGCTCCCATTGATACTAATTACAAATATACAGCTAAACAGTGTTAGGCTTCTGCTTTTATTTTAAATTAATATAATACCAAACCAAATAGTTTAAACTGTTTACATATGAAGCAAGACTGTTGAAATCTTATGCTCTGATTGAGCACACAAAATAACTGAGTTTTAGATATACTGAAAAACATTCAAAGAAACGATTTTCTTTTTGATAAAAGAGAACCATGAATTTTAACACTGTGTTTCAAGGCAGAAAACCTACACCTCTTCATCTGAGCCTCGATCTGTACGTTTTCATCCTTTTCAGAAATCAGTTCCGTGGGCTAGAGATGCTAAAATTAGCTTATAAGTAAAACAAGCGAAATCAGAAGGCTAAAAAAAATTGACGGAATGCTTCACAAAGTTTAAAAAAACATACACAAGGAAAGAAAAGCCCTTTGTTTGAAAAGATATGCTACTGACGAAGCCCTAGCATTAGATTCTTACATAGACGGGAGTAATACCGCGGAAGCTGGCCAGCAGTGCAACTCCAGGAATCAGTTTAACAAGACGACACATTCAGGAAAACACAATAAAAAGAAAAATTAAACAATAATTAGCTCCCAAACGTGACCCGGATTAATAAATATAACCTTATAATTACTCATCCTCCGGAAGAAAAAAAATGGATTAAAAAAGCCGGGGGGGAAGTAGCGATCTAAATCAACGTAATAATGATAATTAAAAAACCCCTTCAAAAGCAGCCAAAATGTATAAGAAAAGCTAGAAGAAGCGAGAGATGCTCTCTTATTTCATCCCACTGTTGTGACCGGTACTCAACTCCCTCCACGGGGTGGAGACCTGCGTCGCGGCGGAAGGGGAGGAGGCAAAAAATCGCGAGGCTCCGAGCTGAGAAGACGTCCGAAATGCAACGGCTGTGCTCTCAAGCCAAGACTTTTTTAAAAAAAACCCGACAAAAAAAGAAAAAAAGAACAGCCAATCCAGACGGGACTCAAAGCGATACGAAGTCACAGCGGGGACTGCAGAAGCAGCAACCTTCCCCTCGTTTTCACTTCGGGTGGGCGGGGGGGGGGGGCTGCTTTTTTTGGCTCCGCCCGCTGTACCTCTCCAGACTTTCACATCGAGTCACATCTCTTGGACGAGAGAGCGGGGCCACGCTTCTGCCCTCATCCCTCCCTCTTTTGCTCGTAACACGACCTGGCCGCCGCCTTCGTGCTCTTCCCCGCCCCCCTCGAGCCGAGCCCGTAGTCCACTGACAGCTCCACGGGCACAAAATGGGGCTGCTCTTTCCGTGGGCGCCGCCATTTTGTGAAGAACGAGCAGGCAGCAGTTGGCGCTGGTGCCGCCGCAGAAACAGCCTCGGTCTGGTAATAAGGGCGGCAGCAAGGAAGGCGCGCTGATACGGCTTCTGGGGTCTGTTTAATGGTTGAATAAAATGACCCCCTCCAGGGAATCCCCAGCTGACAGTTACGTAAGGGACCGTGCGCAATTGCCTGTGCTTTGCCTGGAAATCCTGCTCGCCTTACTTACGCAATGTGACTAGCCTTGCCTCCTTGCTGCTCCGTGCCACAGTTAACACACATGCTGAGGCGAGGATACTGAGTCATTCACCTCTGCCAAGTACCAGTCACTTGTGGGAGGGAGACCCCTAGTTTTTGAGTCATCCGAGGACTGTTTACAACTCTCCCTCCTGAGCGGAGGACGATTTAAGCTGAGGTTCCCACGAGGCGGTGAAAAGTCACAACTGAACTGTGGTGCTTCTAAAAAATTGCTGCAGACACTTAAAGGCAACATTCGGCAAAGGATGCTGTGGCAGCTTTTCGAATTAGGGACCTTTATAACTTGGTTTGATGCACACTTACTCTGGAAGTCCCACTGCGTTTAACAAGGCTTACTCCTAAGGAAGTGTGCGTAATACTGCATCCTTATCAAGTGAGATGTGTGTGATTTTTAACTTTACAAACCACTTATAAGAATCTCGGGCAGAAGACTTGAAATGTTGAGAATGAACCCCAAGCAAGAGTTTCACTCTCTTCCCTATAATTAATACGACCCGGAGGGCAGGTTTTTACCAGGCATATCTGGCTATTCTAGATCTAGTTGCAATCTAGTTGGAAACCCCCACCACCACAATCTTAATTTTCTGAAGTAATTTAGTAGATGGCATAAAAGAGACATAGATTTCTTTGAAAAGCTCACTACAGATTTTTAAACAGAACTCCCTCCTAAATTGAGTTACATGGTCTAAAAACTGATAACATGATGATATAAGGCTGGGAAGAGGAAGGGTGCCCTTGGTCCCTTCAACTCACCTAATATCCTCCTTATTTTTAAAGAAGAAATAAGTGTACCTGCATTAACATTTTACTAAAATTAAGATGGCGTGATGTTTACAGTGTGGTTCTATCTCCATTCTACTTCAAATGGGCAGAGTTCTGATTGGGAAACATATTTAAATTCCCAAGAACAGCAAAGTGCTTGTCTGAAGGCCCATTACTTTGGGGAAAGAATCTGTTTTAATGTAGATGAGTGACATTGTTTTACATAAATAGAGTCTTAACATGGTAATTGGAGCTGGGATGACCTTTTTATTATTCTTTACAAGTTATGTCACCTGCATTTAGTAAAGTAAATGTTTGGACACAATGAAGCCAGTCATTTCTGAAAATTAAGTGCTTCTTTGCTCAATTCTATTGAGTGGCTTAGACAGTGTCTCTGTTTACCAAAAACATGCATTTTTGTGCACAGATTAAAGCCCCTACATACAAAATTCTAGGATCTGACATGATAAACACATAATATTTCCATAAGATAAACAGAGATCAGTGCACATATAATTGCAGTTTTCAAATTTTATGAAATCCCATCCCATCTATCTTCCTAGTCACTGGAAAAGACAATTATTCTAGGAAAAGTGGAAGGCAGCAGAAAAAAAGGAAGACCCAACATGTGGTGGTGTCAGCGGGGGGCGCTGGCTACATGGACATGATCCAGAATCCAGTGATCCCCCGCCCCAACCCCCAACTCATGACAGCATAGCTGACAGCATAGCGTGACACCAGGGGAATCCGGCGGTTGGGGTGATCCGTGATCACCCCGGGCGCCAGATTCCCCCTGGTATTGGGGGGCCGCTGGCTACATGGACATGATCCAGAATCCAGTGATCCCCCGCCCCAACCCCTATGATAGCATAGCTGACAGGTGGATTGACTCAATAAAGGTAGCCATGACCCTCAGTTTGCAGGAGCTGAGCAAGGTTGTTAACAATAGGACATTTGGGAGGACATTAATTCATAGGAAGCCACTTGACAGCACTTAACACATACACACTTTTTACTACATCCAGAGCACCCACACATTCCCACCTGCTGCATGTATCCTGTTAACAGTTCACCCCTCTTCTAGTTTATGTAATTCCATACTTCACTTCTTCCTCATGGTTCCTATTTATCTCATCTC
Organism: Gekko japonicus; assembly: GCF_001447785.1. Classification (NCBI taxonomy): domain Eukaryota; kingdom Metazoa; phylum Chordata; class Lepidosauria; order Squamata; family Gekkonidae; genus Gekko; species Gekko japonicus. The sequence continues at coordinate 3,785,793 of NW_015165234.1, forward strand.
TTTGCACTGCTTTATTTCCAGGCTAAGGTGCCTGGGAATATAATCCTGAAAATCACATCCTTCCAAACCCAATGGGTATAACTGTGTAGGACTGTTCTGTGGGCCTACAATAATCAAAGACTTACAAAGTCACTCTTTTAAAGAGATTCCAGATGGATGGGATTGCACCCCATATTTGAGACTGGGAAATCCTGGGCTTTGATTGTTAATAGGGCTTAATAAGACTTGCAAAATGGTTGAACCCTCTCATTGGTATACCACAGTCTTTGGCCACTTTGAGAAACACTGAAGATATATACATATTATTTATATACACAAAATATTTAACGGACACAATAATACACAGACAACATTGTCAGGTATGACTCAGAGCAGCAATTTTCCTTAGCCGTTCTTGTTATCTAGATATATGTACTTAATTTTAAAATGCCAAAACATAATATAACCTATTTGAAGAGCTCATAGTGTTTCAGATGCATTATATCTAAGTGCTCTGTAGGGTAGACCATTGTGATCTGCTTATTGCAGGTGAATGGGTTTTCACTGAGAGAACGGAGGCTTGCCTTAGGTCTAAATTGATAAATTCTTGACTGAGCTTGGGACTCCCAGTTTACTCTCCTAGCCAACTAGATACTACACCAACTAGATATACCTCCTCTCATGATTAAGGTATCTCTAAACATCTGACAAAATTGTTATTTTCTATTATATATAAGATTTGTATAGTTTGTGGATCTTTAGAAGCTATTTACTTCATGAAACTTTTAAATGCCTTATTCTGGACCTTCCTGAATTGTGGGGGTCAAGTATTCTTAAAATTACTAGTTTATATATAATGTGATAGAAATGTGTACACATTACATATATGTGTATATATGTGTGGATGAATATAAACCATGTATTCATATAAAACAATTAACCCTCCTCCAGCATTCTTTTTTCTCCTTCAGTAAATCTGGAAAGTACTTCGTCTCTTGAAAGTTTGGGAATAATGGAACGTTTCCTCTGCCCCTAACCCTGGAACAACCGGTAGTAGCCGTTTTCTCCCCCCCACCCCGCCTTTTCTCTTTCCGCCCGGCTTTGTGTGAAGTTTGCGGCACATTGCAGATGAGCCCTTAGCCGCGAGAGAAGCCTATTGTTCCCCGCCAGGAACTGCTTGCTGGCAGTGCTGGCTTTTGCCATTTCAGAGCTGCCTTTTGCAGTGCCTCGGTCGGCCTCTGGGGTTCGCTGTCTTGCGCTCTCGCCCAGGCAGCAGCACGGCGGCCTCAGATCTTTTTGTCTGAGAGAGGAGAGAAGTGAATCCCGCTGCCGCCGCCACCGCCGTACTGTGTGTGTGTGTGAGTGAGAGAGAGAGCGAGAGGGAGGGAGAGGGGAGATTTCATGGAGCCGCGTCTGTAATACACACACACTGTCAGTACCTCACTCCAGCCTCCCCAACCCCCACCCTACCACAACACTAACCCAATTCATTGTGTGATCCAGCAGCACCATGTTGAGTCTCATGTGCAGGCTGGATCGGCTGGGTTTGTGGTGCTGAGAGAGGCAAGGCAGGCAGCGGCAGCGGCAAGAATTACCGAGAGGTGCCCCTCTCCCTCCCTGTGTGTTGTGTGGAGACAGGACTCGCAATTACCACTCTCGCCGGGCTCCCTTATTCCTTTTAAACTTTTCTTTCGTTTCTTTTTTTCTCTTTTTTTAAAACAAGCCCTTCTCCATGGCTGATCCTCGGCCGAGCACAGGAACCTGGGTCTCTTAAAAGGCAAGGAGGAGCCGCGGATTGTTGTTGTTTTTCTATTGGATTTTTTTTTAAGGAGACAAAACCCAAACCTTTTTTTAATCCTTAAAAAATATGGCAAATTCGACTGGCAAAAACCAACCAGACCACCGGAGAAAGGGACTGGCTTTCCTGGACGAGCTGCGGCAGTTTCACCACAGCAGAGGGTGAGGAAAATGGGGATGATGGGGGTGGGGGGGGGAGGCTGTTTAAACCGACCGATTTTAACTTCCAGCCCCTTCCCTGAAGGACAAGGCGGCCCCCTGCGGGGGGAGAAAAGGGGGGCCGAGTTGACAAGTTGTTTTTGTCTCTCTCTCTCTTTTGGCAGGTCTCCTTTTAAGAAGATCCCTGTGGTGGGTGGGAAGGAGCTGGATCTTCATGCTCTCTACACCCGAGTCACCACTTTAGGCGGATTCGGGAAGGTGAGTGGAAGTTTTAATTCGGCTTTCCCTCCCGCGTTCTCTTCCCGAAACTCTCTTCTGACCCGGGGAGGGCGAAGGGGGAGCCGGGGGGGGTGGAGAAGGGTTTTTTTCCGGGCTGGATCGGGCGG
>NW_015165234.1:3788166-3846792 GCF_001447785.1 Gekko japonicus
AGAGATGAAGGGGGGGGGTTGGGGGGTGCCGATGGCAGCCTCCCGATGCCCCCTTTCCCCGCTTTTGGGCTCCTTCCCTCCTTTCCTTAAGAGGAGAGTGGCAGAGGCTGTGTGTGAAGCAGTTTCTTCCGCTTGTGGTTGCCGCTTTCAGTGTGTGTGTGTGTCTCGCGCACAGAGAGAGAGAGAGAGAGAGTCTGAGTGCAGTTTTAGTGCAACTCAAAATTAGCGGGCATGTTTAACATCGATAATCGGCACGGAGCATGGGCTAGGAAATGATCCTCGCTGCCGTGGGGGCGGGGGGGGGGACCAGGCGCTGCCCTCCGAGCCCTTTCCAGAGAGAAATAACAAAAGGGGCAGCCAAGACGGTGTGTAATCAAATAGCCATCTTTAGGCTTCAAGGCTAGGGACAGAACTGTAGGCCTCAAAAGAAAGGCCTCTCTGTGTCTACGGAGCTGGCGGAGGGGAGACTCAGCGGGACGGTTCCCCTACACCCCCGGCCGGCGGGGGCGGCCCCCACCGAGACTTTCCTGGCTCATTTTCAACTTCTTTGGGTTTTAACGGACCGCGGGAGGATTTAAAAGCAGGCGACAGAGGGACTTCCGATTGGTTATTGTCCAGGCTGGGAAGACAAAAACAAATCCCTTTCCACGGCATCGAACCCTTTCGCTTGCTCGCTCCCCAATAAAATAAATGTTGTAAAATACAAGGGGAGGAGCAAGATCGTATCTCCAGGGACTGTCAGTGGGAAATGCAGTTCCCAGACCCAATCGAAATAAATCTATATATTTATCCTGTGCGTTTGTCTCATGGCAGTCCTTGGGATGGTCGCTACCAACGACGTTGTGTATGTGTGTTTCTTGTGCATCTCTGTGTGTTGTTTTTGACAGGTATCGGAGAAGAATCAGTGGGGAGAAATTGTAGAAGAGTTTAACTTTCCCAGAAGTTGTTCTAACTCTGCCTTCGCTTTAAAACAGTATTACTTGCGGTGAGTGTTGATAAGGACTTTTGCAGCAGTATTAAGCATGAGGTGGCATTTCGGGTTTTTAGGATGTGAAAATTAAATAACATCCTCATCATCTGTGTGTACCTCTCTCACACTCACATTTTAAAATCTTGTTGTGTCTCACTTATCATTTGGAAGTTTTTTCCCTTTTGTTTATGGCTCTGAAGTGTTTGTATTGTTTTGTATTTTACTTTTGCCAGCATTACACTTCCTAAATGAACAAACAATATAGGAAGCACTATTGATTATTAAAATTTATATCATAGTAAGGCTGGCTCTGCTAAGCAGGTTGATATAGTTTTAGAAACTTAGGTTTCATAATAGTAATGAAGTTGCATGACTGTAGAATTGTGTATGGATTTGAAATATGAATGGGAAAATATTGCTTTTTAAATAAATGATAACAATATACAAATTACTTATTATCAAAACAATTCCATTTTTCAAGGTATGGAGAGTTGGGAATGGTTTATATTTCTAAAATAAACACTTTCTTTCCACAAGTAATTACTGAAATTTGGTTTTCTGTCAGACTATGGTAAATTTAATTTACATTTTTTTCTGTATTCCCTTCTTAGCTGTGTTGATTTTTAAAATTTGAAATCATTTGAAGTGTTGGTATAGTTGGTATTTTTAATAATGAAACAGTATTGTTTGCAAATAATATTGGATCATATTTTTACCAATGTGTAGTTATTATTCTGTTAAGGAAACAATGTGAATTTTGGACACTTTTAAAGATAGGTTTTAAGCCAAAATATTAAATATTTTAGTTTTTCTCTTGAACTAGATAGGAACTGCTCTGTTTTGTAATAATTCTGTTTAAACAACCTAAGACCCAGCTATCTGTTGGAGATTTAGCATTAGGAAATGTAGTAAATGCACAGAAGTAATTTCTATTGGCTGTCCTAGATTGACTTCCAAGTTTGAAGCTGTAGAATTCACAGCAACAGTGCAGAAGTGGTATTGAGTTACAAGGAAGCCTGGAAATCCTTACTCAGAATCAGTTGGAATAGAAAGCTGCTGAATATATTTTGTGATGGCACTTGATTTTGCTAATAATACTGGACCATAACAAGAACTTTCAACATAGATTTGCATATGTGCACCTGCAGTTTAGTCTGTGAGGAGCTTCAGTGATGTTGTTCAAGGATGCTTTGGGATGTTTGTTGGGTTAATCTATGAATGTCAAACATCAGAAAGCTAATGAAGATAGTGAATTAAAGGGCATGGTCTGTGCATCTTTTGAGAATTCATACTGCATACAAAGTACAGCATTTTATACCCATTAAATTGATGAGACCGAAGTATGCTTAACCCTGTTCTGGATTGTGGCTTTCCTGTATTTCAGATTCTCTTATCCAAACTTTCCTTAAAGAATATTAGAAAATCCAGGATTGTTTTGCTTTTGCCCTGGTTAAAAGACTACTTATGTGCATGTTCACATATGTCACAGTGATTTCACTAGGACATCTTGTACTTGAACATTTGTAGAACAGGTAAAACTGTAGATTAGTTTAATTAGTTTTTATTTGTATTCTGCAAAAGGTGGCATGCATCTGGATGTTGTCATGTTTAAAATTTTTGTAAGGATAATTATCAATTCATTTTTACATCTAATTTTAGATACTTGCATCATGATGCCTAGCATGTTACTTGGAAATAAGTCCCATTGAGTTGTATGGGATTTCCATATAAACAAGGATATTACAAGTCCAAATTAACACTAGAAAGTGACGGGGATATCTTTATAATAGGGTGTATAATTTTTTGACTAAAATGCTTCCACTGATGAGCTTCATCTGTAATGCTTTTTATTAAGTCAGGTTAGCAGTATTTTTGGAAAAAGTTAAAGGAGAATCTGAACAGTACCTGATTTTGTATTTCTGAAAAATTCTACAAAGAACATTCAGTAATTTATAGATCTGTTTTATTATTTATAATCTCTGACTTTGCATCCTTAGTATGGTTTAGTTTAGGTGTATGATGATTTTCCTCAGTTATTTTCTTTGGTGGATCTGTAAATCTGTGCTTTTTGTATGGACATAAATTATAACTGTGGAATTTCACATGGAATGACACTTGTTTTAAGGAGAGGGTTCAGGGGAGTGGGTGTGAGGATTTTGAATTTGATTTAAGAGTGGATGAATGTCAACATGTGACTTTTTAAAGTAGGAAGTTTTCTTGTTCTTAATTTGAGAATGTGTGAAGTGTCTGCCAGATGAAGGTTTTGCAAGTGCATGTTTAACTTCTGCAAGCCACAAAGGGACTATGCAAGTCCCTCTGTTGACTGTTACTAGTCCAGATGGACTAGTAGGATCCGTCCATGGGACATAGTCCAAGGAATTGACTGCAGCACTGATTATACTGGTAATAGGTGTGTCTGTTACTGTAGTATCTTTTATGTCATACTTGGTTTTGTGCTAGAGTCTCCGTGGAATGTAACAACTGCAACGAAAATTGTAAGTGCATTGGGCCATGGTCTTTTAAAACAGGTATTTATTAGAGCTACTTGCCTGTAGGAGGACCTTCATAAACATGTGCCTTTAGTAGATTTGTGGTGATTTCCTGGGATTCCAGAACTGCCAGCTGCTCTGAGTGAAATGGGAATAGAAGGCTTTGGTTTACATGTGATGTAGACCTCTCTAAGGAGGCACAACAATTGCTTAGGGAGGTGTGAGTGGAGGCAGAGAAGGGAGGCATCAGTAGAAACAGGGAAGGTTGAAGGAAGAAACATAAAACTCCATTCTGAAGTACAGGAATGTTACTTTAAAATGGTAACAAGGATCCTGTCTGTAGACATATCAGCACTGATCAAGATGACTTATGAAAGGTACATTTGAATTCATATGTGCGGTATCTTTGATTAAGTAAAATGGAGCACCTTGGGGTTGTCTGAGCAGGAAATGATATGTCAGCCTAATCTACTTCATGCCCTGACCTGGATAGCCCAGGCTATCCTGATCTCAGAAGCTAAGCAGGGTCAGACCCAGTTAGTATTTGGAGGGGAGACCATCAAGGAACACTAGGGTCACTACACAAAGTCAGGCAATGGCAAACCATCTCTGAATGTCTCTTGCCTTGAAAATCCCTAAGGGATTGCTGTCACTTGACAGCTGTGACTTGACAGCAAACCCCCCCCCCCCCCGAAACCTACTTTGTAGGGCAGTTAGGAGGCTGAATGCTATGTTGAAATTTTGAAGAAGGGACAGGATACAGCAAATAGATAGTACAAATAATTTATAGTAAGCTGACATCTTTATTCTACTTTATAATTCACTCATAGAACTCGTTTTTCCAGTCCTGAAATGATCCTTGTCAGGATTTCCATGACCTTTGTAAACATGTGTGAATAGTTTGGACAAAGAATTATTCAATGAGAATCCCAAGTACAGCAGTTATAGGATGATAGTAGTGATGACATTTCCCTTCACTGATTTGTTCATCTTGCGCATTTGTATGGGAGTCCAGTCACAGGAATCTTTACATGTGATGTTGAAACAATATGTAAAATTAATAGATGCATGAAATATCAACAGTCATACAGGATTTCTTCATGTTCAGAGTCACCTCACTTGCAAAAGAATATTGGACTAAATTGTTGAAGTTATATTACAAATATGTGCCAGAGATTAAAATTTGAATTTTCAACTTTGTTAACATTTTGGAGTATGAAAGTCTTCGATTTGAATAAGAAATGGCATGCTGGGTCAGACCAGTGCTTCATATAGTTTAGTATTCTGGTTCACACACAGTGGCCAACCAGATGCTACTAGAAGTGGGGCATAGAGGTCCAAACTGTTCATTGTTATTGCTACTGAACATGGAAGTTCCATTTAGTCTTTCTGATTAGTAGCAGTTGATGGTCTCATCTTCTATGAACATGTGTAATCAAAGCCAACTAAACTAGGGACTGTCACTACATTCTGTGGCAGTGAATTCTACAAGTAGTTTACGCTTTAAGGTACTTTGTTTTGTTTGTCCTGAACCTACTGCTCCTCAACTGCATTGGGTGTCTGTGAATTGTTGTATAATCAGAGGAGAGGGGAGTGTTTATCCACTTACTCTATCCCATGCATAGTTTTATAAACCTGTTATATCACTCTTTTCTCCAAACAGAAAAATCCCTAATTCCTTAGTCTTTATTTTTAACGATGTTGACTTCAAGCCCTTGATCATTCTGGTTGTTCATTTCTGCACTTTTTTGTAGTACTAGCTTTTGTAGATATGGTGATTACAACTATATGCAGTATTCCAAATGCACTCACACCACAGATCTATCCTAGTTGTTGTTTAGAGTCACTTTACTAATACATCCTTTACAGTCCTTATTTACATGCAATAAACAATCTTCTGGTTGCATCAGGTATACTGTAGAATAGGTACTTCTTTGCTGACAGTTATGAAATATCAAAAGTCTTTGGAATCACTGAGATGGATATATTGATTCATAATGTCTGTTGTAGAAATGGAACATTTGCTTCAATAAATTTAGGAGAAAATTTATACCCTTTGTTTTGTATTTCAGTGTTGATTACATGCATGTAACATTAAGAGATATTTATTTGTATTTAATTTTTTAAAGGTGCCATGTAAATGTTTAGGCCCCAGTGTCACCAGGAGGAGCTTGTACAGCTGTAGGACTAAGGAACGGTAGTGGCAAAACGTACTGTGCCATTGGGTGGCAAGTTATTCATAGGAATGGTCAATTTTTTTCTTGATTTCAGGAGGCTCATTGTGACAGAGTTTTAGAAACTTTGAGCTATGGGAAATTAGTTCATGAAATATCAAATATTTTAATTTAAAAGAATGTGACCTTGTAGACTACAACCTATGTTGTCACTTGCTGAAATTGAACAGTAGCAAGCTTGTAACTACAGCTGCTTTATTTTAGAAAGGTAACTCTTAAGAGTGTTCATCTTAAAGTGAGACATGTGAAAGTCTTCTATCATGTTTCCATCATAGTTGTGTTGTATAATAATAGTAACTGAGACATCGGTTCACACCGTTATATTTTTTTATTGGGTCTTGTTCTATTATTTCATATTCGAGTTGGGCGGTGTTATCAATTAGTTTGACTTCTTTGAGATTCTTAATAGAATAGCCAGGCAGGTTAAGAAACTCACACATGGGTTTACTTATATTCTAGTTCTTCATGTCTGACTTTTGATATTCCAGTCATACTGTTTCTTAGACTGGAACAGGTCTGGCATATGTAAACTGCTGTTGAAAGCTACTGAACACTGTTGACAATGTATTTGTGTGTATTCATAAAGTTCTTAAGTATAAGAACCTTGGATGTTAGAGATTTCTAACTGTTCTCAGCTTTAATCACAAGGCATAATGGGCACTTTGGTTTGACCTTGATGTTGATGTCTTGTGCTTATTTGGCTATCAGTGAACCATAGCTTCAAGTTGGTGATTGTAATGGGGTTTCCTTCTCCTTCTCTGAGAGTGTTGTCACTCTTAAAAATGGGTTGTAGATCATTTATGATTTGCTGCAGCATCTTTAATTGTGTCATATATAATGATTGAGCAAGTCATGTTGTGTTTCTTGTGTGGTTTGTTTTATTAAAATCTTCCAGGGGCAATTTTTGTTTACCAGGGTCAAGAATGCTTGTCAGATTTCCCTAGTGTTTATTGAGTTGTCTTGGATCTGAATAGTTAGCTATATTTCATCATTTTTCGGTAGGCAATGGCCTTCATAATGTACTATGACTGGTAATACTGAGGTGAGCATAGTGGTCATTTGGTTTACTGAATAAAGTGTCTTCATGTAACACAGTATAGCTTTCAGAGGGTTGATGTATTTCTTGGAATCAATAAGGCCCTGTTTATTATAAATGACAGGAGGTTAAATATGGGTGACATATCTCAGAAGATTCCTCACCATGAGTCCAAGTGCTGAATATATCATCAGTGCAGCTGAGGTATACTAGTTGGGTTAAATGGTAGTTATTCATGAAACATTGCTCAGAATCACATATGGTAATATTCATAGGGTGCTATATATGTGCCCATCACAGTGCCATGGATTTAATGGTATAGGATACCTTTACAGTTCAAATAGTTATATAAAAGTACAGCACGTGATACTGGTGATGGCTGTATCTCTCAAGGATGTTGGAGGTAGTGTTCATGATGGATTGTCATGAGATATTGATATATAATTATTCCACATCCATAGATGTTAAGATGATTTCCTGTGGGAGTTCTTTAACAGAGATAAGTGTGTTGAGGAAATCTGTGGAACTTAAGATACTCCTTGTTTTGGCAAAAGATGGGGGAAGTGGTGTTTTAACTGGACTTATGGATTCCTAACTCATTATAAAACCTGATGGAATAAATTGAGGTATAACTTTTTTATATGAAGATTCCACTAATGCATTTTGTTTTACAGTTACAATAACCACCTTTAAATATTTGCTGTGAACATTTCAACATCTGACAAAGTGGACTATATTCCTTAAACACTCACACTCTTACATTAAAAACATTTCACTCTTTAAAGCGCTTGAGAGACAGAGGGCTTAGATCCATGGATTCTCTTCTGCTTAAGTGAGGAGTCATGATGTGACAAAGGCCCAGTATAAAATTGGCAACTAAGAACAATCCTGTCCACATTGGACAGACTTCTAAGAAGACTTCTGACTTTGTGGAAGGAAGTTCTTGGATCCATTCCAGAGTCTTCTTTAATAAGCAACTAGCACAGTTCTGAACTTATTTTAATTTGTAATCTTAGCACCCCCTCCCCATTTCATTAGCTGGTGCTTAGAGTGTGAAGGACTCAGTAAGGTGCCAGCATAATATCATAGACTAAGATGTCACATTAATGCTTCAGTTATTTGCTAGAATGTGTTTTAGATCAGGATCAACTGTGTAGTATGCTGGAAGTTCGAAAATACTATATTGAAGCAAATGCCTCACTGAACTTACACCAACACTCCTATATGCAATTGATTTTCCTTCATTATTATTTTTGGTTTAGTAGTTCATTATTGCTACAAGGCCGTGTGTTTCACTTTGCACTTAATAACGTGTGCAGAAGACCAGGCACTTGTAACTTTTCCCTCCCCTCAAAGCTGTTCACAATAGAATAGCATTTGAACTATTTGAATATATTTGGATCCTGTGAATGTTCTGCTAACAGTGAAACTGTGCTCCAGTAAAAGATAGCGTGTTTCACTGAAAGAAGATGCTGCTATTAGTGAAACAGATTCATAGTATTCAGCTGATTGTTTGTTTTGGGCTGCCTGGCAGGTATGGTAATTTTATGCATTGTTGACTTGTAGTCAGCATCAAAAGCCAAAATGCCCAAACCATTCACAGACTTTCCTTGTCAATACGGTGATGTGAGGACTGCCAACAGCAGTTAAAATAATACTTCTGGACTGTTGTGCAGTTTAGATGTTTAATCTTTATGGAGTTATATTAGTAACTTCTGAATGTTTCCCTATGATACTTTACAGTGTTAATGAAAGACTTAAAGGTGGGCAATGAGTGTGTGTGCTGACTGGAAGCATACTTTTTTATTTTTCTCTTAGCTGTGATTTGTCAAAATTTTTACTGATGCAGACATGTGGAATTATGCACCTTAAATTAGTATATTGGCTAACCAGTCTCCTCCTGTACATGTGGTAGTGCGAGCAGAGGGTTGTGCTTGCAGCAGCTACCATATTCTGAGAGAGATAATCAAGGTAAAGGTGGGTACACTTCCATGCTTGACTCAGAACTATGGGAAATCTCCTTGTACATCTTCTAGGTGATATATGATTATACCAGTGTTATGAACAGTGGGCCCCTTCCATAAGTTAGAAGCACAGTGGCCAGCTTTCCCCTTCCACTAAAAATGCTTGCTGCAGTTTTTATACCACCAAAGTGTTAATTTCATCGCAAACAACAGTGCCAGTAGTTGCTGGCTACTCGGCGGGAATGGTGCAGTGCTAGATGAAGGCAAAGTGGACCCTTGTACTAGGAATCCTCAATCTAATTCTGTGCTGTGCAAGAAAGGTTGGAGATTAGGTGGAAGGCTTTACTGAAATAAATAGAACATGTAAACACTTTTAGGGCTGAGGAAGAATCCTATGAAACTGGCTCAGTGGCATGGAGTATGCAGAATAATTCCTTGTAGATGAAAGGAAATTGATCTTTGTTTTGTGTGTGTAGCTATATATGCAAATTATAATTTAAGTTTTTAGGGAAGTAACCTAAAATATAAATATTAGATTAATTATTAAAAAAATGGTTTATTTTCAATAGTAGGTTATTGTACAATAGCAAGGGAAAATGAGATCATAGTAGGCAGTGGGTGAATGATGAATGTCTTCAAGACACAAAAGGCAGGAGGAAACAGTGAATCAGTGGATGGGTTGTGGATCAGGTTCTTCTCTACCCTTTGATCATGGGTAGTCTTGGAATAGTACTCTGGCCTTACAGAGCCTATTGTACAGGACTTCCCAATGTGGTGCCTTGGGCCACCATGACACCTGCCACTGTGCTTCCTGGGACCCACTTCTTGGCAGCTATTTTATGGTAGCAGCAGTCACCTTGTCCAAAAGTGTGCTCAGGCTCAACAAATTTGGGGAACCCTACTGTAGTAGATACTTTTTATACTTCTTTTTTTCCTTGAGTTACTGTTTTGTTCTCATTAAAAAAGAAAGTTGTAAAGAACACGTTTCAGAATTTGATAATATGTAGTAGAAGGATGCATTTATTTCTTTATTTTTATCTCGCCTTTCTCCCCAGTGGGGACCCAAAGCAGCTTGCGTCATTCCCCTATTTTTTGTTTTATCTTCACAACAACCCTTTGAGGTAGATTAGGCTGAGAATGTGTGACTGGCCCAAGGTCACCCAGCAAGCTTCCATGGCAGAGTGGGGAACTGAATCTGGGTTTCCAAGATCCTAGTCTGACACTTTAAACATTGTACCATGCTGGCTCTCACATAAACTATATCAACAAAAATGTAAAATGTAAGTGGTAGTAGTACACAATTCAAGTATTTATAGGCCTGCCTTTCTGTTGAGAATCAGAAGACCCAGGGTGGATACCATGAAAGAGTGGTAACTCTTAACATGTCTGTACTATAGAGTAAACTGTTTTTATTCTGAAAGTCATTGCCAAGGAAGTTGCTAAATCCAGTTCACTGGAGACTAATGTATTAGAAATAAAGATATAATTAGCATTATGGTATTGGGCATATTCAAAGCAATGGTATTCATGATGTGGTCCTCAGGATGAGTGAGTACATTTTGTGTTCAGCAGTGTAGATTCGTGGTGAGTACATTTGGTGTTCAGTAGTGTTGATCTGTGGTGTTTTGAAAGCATACTGCAACTTATTAGTGCAATTGTTGCATATTTGGCCTCTCTGGATAATAACTGTTTTGACATCAAAAGCTTGATTCATGGAGCCCAGGCACTAGATTTCTTTGGCCTAATTGAGCCTGCATGTAAGTTGAGGACAGTGTAAGAACAGAGTTACTGGTAGACTTATGCTAAAGTGATGAAGGGCATATGATGGTGGCATCCATGTTCAATCATTTCTTTATAATCTATTCATTTCTATAGTGGGAGAGTAATGAGTTGGCTCTAATTTTTATGTCAAAATGTACATGTAAATGCAGATAACTGATTCCCTCCCTGTCTTAACTTGCTGCCTTCACTGCTTGAAATACTATCCTCCTTATTTTGGTTCACTTCTGGTATCTGAGCCAGACTGGGGGGAAAGGTTGGCGGGGTTTCTGGAGGTAGGTTGAGGAAATGCAGAAAAGGGCAACTAGAATGATAAAAGGGTTGGAACACTTTCCCTATGAAGAAAGGTTAAAACACTTGGGGCTCTTTAGCTTGGAGAAACGACGGCTGAGGGTTGACATGATTGAGGTTTATAAGATTATGCATGGGATAGAGCAGGTTGAGAAAGAAGTACTTTTCTCCCTTTCTCACAATACAAGAACTCGTGGGCACTCAATGAAATTGCTGAGCAGTTGGGTTAGAACAGATAAAAGGACATACTTCTTCACCCAAAGAGTGATTAACACATGGAATTCACTGCCACAGGAGGTGGTGGTGCCTACAAGCATGGACAGCTTCAAGAGGGAATTAGATAAACATATGGAGCAGAAGTCCATCAGTGGCTATTAGCCACAAGGTATAGACAGGAACTCTCAGTCTGGGGCAAGTGATGCTATGTATTCTTGGTGCTGGGGAAACAGTGGGAGGACTTCTAGTGCTGTGGCCCCACTGCTGGACCTCCTGATGGCACCTAGTATTTTTGGCCACTGTGTGACAGAGTGTTGGACTAGATGGGCCATTGGCCTGATCCAACATTGGCTTCTCTTATGTTCTTATGTTCTTAAGATATGTAGCTGCCCCTTTTGTTTGTCCTTCATCAAAATCAGGTGATATCTGGCATACAGTGTTTATTTTCAGTACTGTTTTACTATGAGGATACACTTTCACAAGATCATAAGAAGAGCAACACAATTCACAATTCTTAAAAGCCTATCAAAACATTTTTGAGGTTTATTGTTAACTAGGAAAAAGGCCTGTTGTGGAAATAAATACAACGGCCTCTAGAAAAAGGCTCTGGGCGGCTGCCCCGGCCTTGGACACTCAGGGTCAATTTGCTGTGGCGACCTCAGCAGGGTATAATGACACTGAGTCCACCATTTTCTCCAGAGGAACTGATCTCTGCTACCTAAAGAACAGTTGTAATTTTGACTGATCTCCAGCCCTCACCTGGAGATTGGCAAAGATGGTTCCCCAGAAGGGAATAGTTGGTTTGGAGGGTGGAGTCTATGGCTTTGTACCTGTCCGAGGTCCCACGCCTCCTGAAACCTCACCCTCTCCAGGCTCCATCCCTCACATCTCCAGGAATTTCCCACCTGGAGTTGGCAACCCTATCTCCTTCCCAGCCAATCATCAACCTACCTTTATTTCCCCCTCACTCTTCAGCTTTCCACCCCCCACACACCTGCAGCCTCTCCCATGCTCTGAAGCCCTGACTGCTACATCACATTGGCTGTCATATGGGGGCCACCTCAGCAGCATATAAGGATACAGAGCCCACCATCTTCTCAAGGGGAACTGATCTCTGCCATCTGGAAAGCAGTTGTAATTCTGAGTGATCTCCAGCCCTCACCTGGAGATTGGCAACGATGGTTCCCCAGAAGGGAATAGTTGGTTTGGCGTGTGGAATGTTCTAGAGAAGTGCCACCACCATTCGGCTTTTATATATAAGGGAGATGTGTAGCTGGCATTATAGTAACTAGCATGGAACACTGCAGTTTATAAGTCTTTGGAGTGGAAAGATGAGAGTACAGCAGGTTGATGCAGGAGGGGTCGAACAGGAAGTTTTATAAAAGAACATTTTAAACTGGTGAACAGGACTGATAGTTTAAAAGTAGGTTCTGCCGAAAATAGGGATGCAGTCCCAGGCAAAATGATGCATAATATTCCTTAATGAGAGGCATAAAAACTATGTTTGGTATGTAGTTTGCAGGAGAATTAGCTAGACTACACTGTTTTTGGAATGATGTAATAAAACAGCCACTTAGAATATTTTTGTTTAAGGTTAACTAACTTAACTCTAAAAGATTCATTATACTTCATTACATATTTGAAAGTCTGCATCCTCTTTCCTCATGGAATAAAAATACAGGTCTTATGTGGCAGACTCCTGTTAAGTATGGTTTTATTTTATTAAGATATCCCTCTTTTGTCCCCAGTGGGGATGAGGACCCAAAGTGATTTTGGCCAATGCCTACATTAGTTAAAGACTAGCATAGAATTCCAAATTCAATTTTATAAGTCAGAAAGAGCAGAGTATTCATCATAACTAAATGTGACCCCAGTTAAGTATTGTGACCAGAAACAATTGTTTCTTCAGTCACTAGCAAAAATGAACAGAAAGTTATTTTGGCTTCTTAGTTTATGGGACCTTCTGCTGAGGATGTTTCTGGAAGTCATGCATGGCAGCATTCATAGTACCAAGGATATACTTCAGCTGCATTAATATAGGGCCTAGTGTCATTGTGAAAATTACAGGATATCTGGCAGTGGTGTACAACATACAAGCCACCTGAGATAGAGTTGGCTCATTGGAATCCTTGTCCTTATTTCAAACTCTCCCGGTGAAAAGGTTCAAAAATGACTTCATAAAATTGTTTCTGCCTCAAGAAGAAAGCTCAAATTGTGTTTCACCCTTTTTTAGGTGGATTAAAATTATTACATCTGATAATTGCAATTTCAAAATTAAGTTTCTTACCAGAGGAGAACCCATGTGGACTTGAGAGGGGGTCACTTCATTTCCTTCTGTATCTCCTTTCGTATATTCTCATTCTCTCCGCCTTTCAGCCCCCATATCTTCTCCCTTTCCCCTGATTTTTTTCTCCTTCCCAGTTACCAGTCAACCTTGCTTTCATCTGCCCCCTTGCACAATCCTCAGCTTTATTTATTACTAGCTTCATTTATTCCCCCCCCCCCCAAGGGGAACCAAAGCAGTTTATATCATTCTCCTATCTGGTATTTTATCCACAACAAAACCTGAGGTAGAGTGACTGCCCCAAGGTCAACCAGCAGTCTACCACTGGGGAGTTGAACCTGGGTGTCCTAGTCTGACACTCTAACCACTGCACCACATTGGCACTCAGCTGTTCCTCCTTTCCTCCTGCAGCATTCTCGTCTTTGGAAAAGTCTGGTATATTTGCAAAAGTTGTGTGTTAGCAAGTTACTCAGATGATTTGTGTGGTGGCAGAGTAGAGGTAGACTTGAGAGGCCCTGCCTTTTACCTAAGGCTGGCAGTATTGTTGTGGTTGTTTAGTAAGCTCAAAATAGTCACTGATATCTCAGAGGACATTTGTTTCTTAAAGGGGCAAGCTCTGGTTCTATTATTTGGGGGGAGGGGTAACCTCCAAACGTGTTTTTAAAAAAAGATTTCAGATTTTCCTGCAAACTTCAAGCTTTTCTCAAGTTTGTAGAAAGATATGTCTTGTCTGGCCATGACTGTATTCTCTGGATTTAAATATCCACAGATGGGGCCATGTTGAGAATTAGCTATATTGATGTTAAGATAAATGCATTATGTCTGTAAATATGCTTATGTATATGTTAGATAACTTCCATACAACCAAATCAGCTGGATAATGATTTATTTCCAGCATCCATTAATCTTTTTCCCAAATATGGCCCCCAGCTATGGATAGCTAAACTTGTGGATCGGGGCCGCACTTAGCCCAAACAGATTAGGGGAGTCCATAGGTTTGCAGAAAAATATGAACAGTTAAAAAAAATCATGGGGGTTTAAATTCCCTGGAATTAAATAAATCATTTCCTGTGCATGCACAGACAACACATTTACCATTGAGCAGCTGGAGAAGGGCCTGGTGCTTGCTGCTGAAGTAGCTGTGGAAGTTTTGAAGCCAGTGGCAGGCCCGGCCATGGCTGCAGTGGAACTTAGCTGCAGCAGCAGAGCCTGGAAGGGCCAGGCCATGGAGATGGCAGAGTTTGGGAGCTACCGGCAGGCCTGGTTGTGGCTGCAGTAGAGCCCGGGAGCTGCTCGGGGCCAGCTGCGGCAGTGGTGGAGCCCAGCAGCCGCTCAGAGATACTAGTCTGACACTCTTAATCATTACTCCACACTGGCTCTCCATAATTGTTCAAAGTTGATTTGCAAAAGTTGTGTGGTAAGCTTTTCAGCATTTTGCTACTTAAAAAATATAACTTTGTTAAAAAAATTAAAAAGAGACTTCAGTCATCAAATGGTCTGCTACTTACACTGATTACAAAACCAAATCTTAGTAATTGTTATTATGAAATGATTAAATTAGCTTTGAACAATTGTAATGAGTTGTTATAACTTTTAACAATGTTAGGTAATGTTCTCAAAATGGGGATGATTAACAGTTCTTCTGTTTGGCTTTTATCTTGAAACACCAGGTCTAGGCTCTCTGTCTTCTCTCAATTTGAGCAGGCCAGTCTCTCCAGGCTTGTAGTACTAACAAATGGCCAATAGAAGAATATTTGCTGAGTTACTCCTGCCTACTGCAGCAAGTTTTGAAGAATATTTTCTGTTCAACAACTTGTTGCGTTTGCCACCCCCAACTGGTAGAAAAATTTCTTCTCTAATTAGTAGGTGAAGGAATGGAGATAGGGAGATAATACCATTGATCTCAGTGCATGTTTCTAATCTAATAAAGCAAAAGTGTGGTAATTATGTTATTTAATTTAATTTAAGTATTTTCTGAGAAGAAGGTATACAGTCTCATTACAAAACTGATTAGCCAAAAGTTTTTCAAGGTTCTGGTAGCCTTGATCAGTAGTTGCATGTTAGAGGCAATTTGTATGCACTTTTTACAGCTATTGGCAAAGCAGTGGAAACTTTAAGCCTTGGGGGATAAAATGCATCCTTCTGTAGAAATTTCATCGGCCTCTTTTTTGCTTATTCTGTAAAAAAAAAATCACATTTTTGGAACTCTTAATATAATACTAAATCTTCCAGTGAGATCAAGCCAGAATGTTTGGGTCTGAAGCTGAAGGTATTTAATTCTAACCCCCCTTCTACAGCCCAGTGTGTATCTTATCACATGGGCCCAGTATACTCACACTTAATGGGACTTAATTCTGTGGCAACAGTGATGTATCACTATGAGAGAAGCTTCTTTCCCATCTCTATATATACATCTAAGTTTTGTAAGTGAAAATATTAATTGCCATAACACTCATCCATTATTTTCAGTAGAGAGCTTTCTTAGAATTAGTTTCTTTGCACTGTGTAACCAGGCAGTATTTCTCAGACTTCTTTGATGGTGCAATGGTAGCTGTCATTGGGAAACTCCTTTTATTGTAATTTCAGCAACCTTCAGCTGCTACATGACTTCTAGGCTTCAGCTGCTGCATGATTTCCAGGTAGTACTAGAAGCTCCTTTGGGTTGCCAGCCCTGCACTGGCAAGCTGCTTTGGTGTTAGGGTTGCCAGCCCTGCACTGGCAACCATGAGCATTTGGAGGGGTCAGAGCCTGGGGAGGGGAGATTATCACTGATATCATGAAGCCATTTCCAAGTGCTCACCTAAAAGTGATTTCACGGTATCTTTGTCGTCGTCCCCCCTCCCAGTTTTTCTGCTGCTGTTCCATTGAGCAAGTGTTGGGGAATGAGAGCAGAGCAGGAGGTTGCTCTCTACGGGCATGCAACTAATAAGCATATCTGGTGTATCTCTCGCATTCTGTAACTGGCAAGTTGGGTAACACAGCTCAAGGATTGTAGGCAAGCAAGCAGGCAACAACAAGGCAGGATCCAGTTGTCAAGACTGGAGCTGGAGGCTAGGAATCTCCACAGGAGGGAAGTGGGCAGGCGGGTGGGCCTGGGGAGTTGGGGCTTACTTAGTAATAAGCTATTATCCAGACAAAGCACAAAAAGGTGAAATAGAGATGCCGAACCACCAAAGGTTTGGATGGAACTGCAGGATTATATAGGGGACTGAGAGTCCCGTTCTTTCCTTTAGCCAGGACTAAGTCCCTGCTTCTGCAAGATCTAAACAGCTGCATCTTCCTCTTGGAAGGAGTTGGAGGGGGTGTTTCAAGATGCCAAGTGTGCACTCCTCCTCTTGTTCCAGAGGGAGCCCTAGGCTCCTGCCTTCTTTGTTCCTGAATCAATTCAGAGTGTTCCTGGTCTGCTGCTTACAAGGGAACTTGAAGAGGAGCTTGCTGTTGGAGAGGAGGAAGCTGCTCTGTCCCAGAGCTTCTGGAGTGCCTCAGGCATCGTGGGAGGCATCGTGGGAGGAAGGGAACTCCTCTTCTTCTGTGGAATCTTCTTTCCAGGTGCAGGCTGGACTAGGGCAGGCCTTGACAGTATCCAGCCTGCCAGCATTGTTTGCTTCAAACTAATCTCTTATGATTCCATGAGATACTTTCTATTCAGTGGAAATACAACTTTCTATTTAGTGGAAAGACAGTGTATGCTTTATTTATAAAACATCCACTTTAAATTTTTTTATCTAAAACAGATTGGGATATGAACTTGTATGACAAACTTAAGCTGTTTAACAAAACTGAAATAGGCTACAAAACTATTTTCTACTATCATTTTGAGAAAAAAACAAGCTTTATATTGGTTTTAATTTGGGGGGAAAGGTCAAATACCCACCATAACAACCCTGCAACTTCCAGGATGCTTAGGGGGTCCAAAAATAGTTTATTCATTATATTTATTTATTTATTCATGTTATTTGTATCACACCTTCTGCCCTTACAAAGGCCACCAAGATAGCTAACAATTTAAAACATACTTGATAAAATTACATTTTAAAACTGTTAAAATCAACCCCCCCAACACATATCGTTAGAGCAATTACAACAATTTGGAAGGAGGGATCATTGAGGAATGCCAAACAAAACAAAAAGTCTTCACCTGCTGGTGGAAGACAGCAATAGAAGGGGACAAATAAATCTCCCTGGAGAAAGAATTCCAGAGCTTTGGTGCCAAGACCAACAAGGCCCTTTCCCGGGTTGCCACCTGCCTAATCTCAGAAGACAGGGGCAGCCGAAGCAGGGCCTCTGAAGATGACTGTAGTGATCAGGCAGTCCTTCAGGTATGTTGGTCCTAAACTGTATATGGATTTGAAGGTCAGCACCAGCACCTTGAATTGTGCCCAGCAACTAATTGGGAGCCAGTGTAGATGGGCACAGACTAGATTAATATGGTCCACATACCCACTCTAGTCAAATTCCTGGCTGCATTTTTCTGTACCAGTTGACATTTCTGAACACTTGTCAAGGGCAGTCCCACATACAGTATATTGTAGTAATCTAGATTGGGTTGCAAGGTCCTTACCGGCTGCCAGTGGAGGGAGGGGGTATCCAGGAGCAGGTACAGGATTTTCCTTTATGTCACTGACATTGGGGGTGATGCTCTAGTTTTTGGGCAAAATGCTGTGGTTTGAGGCCAGCTTTACCACGGAGTTTTCCCCAAAAACTAGAGCATCACCCCCTGACGTCGGTGATGTGATGACGTCACTTCCAGGTGATGTTATTACATTGTGTTTGGGGGCATTTGTTGATGGGGTTCTCCACTCACTGGCCAGCAGCAGAAAGGGCCCCCCACCCAGACTGGGGGCGTGGCAACCCTAAATCTAGATGTAACCATGGCATGCCCCACAGTGGCCAGATCATTTTGGGCCAGGAAAGGCCACAGCTAGCTGCTAAAAGACACTCCTTACCACAGTCTCACCTGCTTATCCAGCAGGAGGCCTGGGTCCATGAGCACCTCCAAACTAGTGACTGCAGCCCCATCCACAAAGGGTGACACTTTAAATCCCAGATCAGACTTTCCACCCATCAGTAGCACCTTTGTAATGTTGAGATTAAACTTCAGTTTATTAGCCTGCATCCACTCCAGGCACCAGTTCAGGGTTTCTACGAGCCTCCCTGGGATGAGCTGTAAGTGCAAGGTGGAGCTGAGTGTCATCCACATATTGGTGACAGTCCAGCCCAATTCTCCCAAAATTATATTCTGTATGCCTAATTAGTCTTTCCCTGTCCTTTTTGTCAGGGAAATTAAATAAATAAAGCTTTCTGAGGCTAATGAGCATGCTTTCTGACATATGAGGAAACAAATCCAACTTCTGTGGCTGTTGCTGTGGCCACTGAAGAGATGAGCCCAGTTCAACTCTTGCTGTTATTGGCCAGATAAGCATAGACATCCTACAGATTAGTCCTTGCCTTATTGCAAAATCTAATGGTGTGAGTGTGTTTGGTAACCTATTGTTAATGGGTGCTGAATTCTACAGGGCGCTCATCTAATACTTTAGACAGTGGACTTTTTTGGCATACCATGCTTTCACATGGAACTATACCATGGAAAATGTGAATGTATTTTCTGCTATAAGTTTTATGTGTACTGTTTCACCCATATAAAAATCTTTGGTAATGTTCATTGGCATATTCAATAAACTACATTCCTATTTTAAGTTGCTCACTGTTTTGCATTGGATTTGATGGAAAGCAATATTGGATTGGATTCTTCAGAACTTTTTTTACTATTATGGCATTTAACACTGGTGCTCTGGAAGTAAATACCATTAAAAGTTGCACAGTACCCAATTCATTATCTGTAATAAGGCCAAAAAGCCCAGAAGCAATCCTTATTCCTCAATAATAGTTTTCCTTCTCCAGTGAGTATATTCTTGACTTTTAACTGCAAAGAGCATGGAAGAAAAAAAAAATCCTTATCTTTCATACTATTTAGTTTTCAGGTGACATACTAGTTGGTGCTGGTATGATGAGAGCATTTTCCACGGTTTTTCTTAGGCCACCTCCCACTCTTAATTCTGTAACCTGTAAACCGAAAATCCCATCCCAGTCTTAACCTGGAAGAAATGTTTAAGCTCTTATTTTTGTTCTTTGTGTTAGTTGAATGGAACATAATGAATTCATTCAGATTTTGTTACAAACATTATGAGAAAATATTTACAAGGCTTGAACTTAAGGGGCAGAGGATTTCTTCATTTACTTTGAAATGTTCAGTGCACTTGTTTAAAGGTTTCTGTGGTTTCTTACCAAACTTTTAAGCACAGTTAAAAACAGACAAAAATCAAAATGAAAGCAATTGCAATACTTAAGGATCAAGCAAATACAACTGAGGAAAATGATAATTACCAATCCAGACTCCTCCTTAAAAGGGAGGGTTTTAACCAGCAATTGACAACTCACAAGAGCCTGCAAGATGAGCCTCCTGTCACCACTAGGGATGGGCAGGAATCAGGAAATTCTGGTTCGGGGTGTACCGAAACCAAACTGAGCAAAAAGTGCCTGAACCAGCTGGTTTGGGACGGTTCGGGTCACCTTTCTCGTGGCCGTGGCAAGCCACAGCCGGGAGAAGGGGGAGAATCACCCAGGAAGGGTTAAATGGCTATGAGCCATTAAAAGCGGGGGGGGGGGACAGAGTTTAATGGCGCGCAGCCAATTAAACCTAACAGCTGATGGGCAGACCCACCCAACTGCTAGGTTTAAATGGCTGTGAGCCATTAAACCCATCCGTTTTGCTCCCCCTGCTTCGAAGTGGTGGGGGAGCAAGAGGGATTTCTGAAATGGCTTGCATTTATTTCAGCCTAACTGTTGGTGCGCCCGTCAGCTGTTCGGCTGAAATAGATGTAAGCTGTTTCATGGATCCCTGCCCCCCCCCGCTTCCCACCACGCGCCACAAGAACTTCCTGATAACCACGTGGAAGGTTGTGGGAAGGTTGCTGAGGTGAGATGGCATGAACCTTGGTTCATGAACCATGACCCGGACAATTTGTCATGAAATTAGGTTCATTATGCGGTTTGTGCCCATCACTAGTCACCACAGTGAAGGCCTGTAGTCTTGTTCCTTGTGCCTCAGAAAGCCATCTTCAGATGACATCAAAGCACATAATTGAAGCCCTGTGCTTTCGAGTTTTGAAGGTTAAATAAATTGTTAACCAGTGCAGTTATTTGAAACTAGGTGAGATTTGTTTCTCTGTTGCCCATTAAGGACCTTCCTGTTGCATTTGAGACCATCTGAAGTTCCTGAACACTATAGAGATAGATAGACAGACAGACAGAGGCACACACACACACAGGTGAGCTTGCATTATATGATCCTTTTCAGAGCTTGCTGAGCTTTTACTGAACAAAAGCTGTACAACTGTTTAATATTCATCTGTATGTGTGGTACTAGCATTTTCTCTATTAACTTTATGTGTACAATATTCTAATAAAAATAATTGTTACTTATGCTTGGCTATTTTCAAACTAATCAGATTTTTAAAAAATGCAACTAATAAACCAGAAATATGGAAGCTATGACAGCAAGAATATTTGTGTGATAGCCAAATACATGTACTACTTTCAGTAATGTGTACTGCATTATTTGTGTTGTTGTTTGAGAATTCATATTGCACACTTCTGCCAATTTAGGTCCTTGAACAGAGGCCCTGGTTTTGTATGAGTGACACCTCCAAGAAGAGTAATTGTTCTCCTTTAGCAGTTGGAACTCAAAATCTGCAGTGGCATCTTAGTGGTTTATTTAAGATGAGGACGTGTCATACAGTGTTGCCTGTGAAAAGTCAAGGACTACTTCAAGCATTTGGGAGTAGGAGCCTCTTCTTCAGCCCTAACACTTTTCTTTTTGGATGAAAGTTGTAGAAGTTGTATAATTAAGTTGCTTCTGCAGCCAGGACATGGTATATAATTACACTTTGAAAGTGTGAGTTGCAAGGCATTTTTTGTTTGCTTTCTGAATAAGATAGTAAAAAAAACCCTTCAGTATATTTGCAAAATTGAATTCATTCTCATCCCTTCTTTTTTTGTGCCTCTAGAACAACTCTGATTGTTCCAGAGAATGAAAACACTAGCAAGCATATCTTATTTTTCCTACTCCCCCATCTGCCAAAAGAGGACAGAGAAAGAGGGTACAGATGATCCCTCCCATTTGCTCTTGTAACATCTGATTTGGCAAGGGTTTGCAGAAACAGCAGAATTTGCTTCACTTCACGTACAGTCAGCTTCTTCCTGAGTGGTTGCTGTATTAACTAACATGATTTGGCATCATGTTGAGATGTGCTATTATGTACTTCTTTCAGCAGGTGTGCAGAACCTTGTTGCCTTTACTGGGCACTGGGATCATGTTCTCAAAAATGGTACAAAGCAGCTGAAAGAATAGGGATAGATCTTTCGGAATGTAATCAGAAGGAACTATGGTGTGTGCCTTTCAAAAACGATCAGTGTAGATGCTGTTTCCCAACAAAATGTCATTTTTTCTTCATGAATCCTCTATCTACCTTTAAAAGTGGTAATAGGAATCATAAGAAAAATAGAGATAGTGATCTGAACCTGCTTTTTAGTTTTACAGTATATAATTTTCCATTTCTGGCACAACAATTTCTATGGCTGAAATATTGATGAAAGAAAACACTTGCAGCTTGGGTTTGGGAAATAAGGCCAAGACCTAATGGCAAGATACATCCAGATGGAGAGAACTGCTGGCCAGGTTTTAACAGTTCTACTGGTAGACTTGTAGGGAGGAATAACAATATTTGCATGAAATGTGGAGACTGAGTAACATGTATAGTTAGGTAATTAATAGTTTTTAAAATGTTTTTGCTTCTTTTATATGGCTCTTTACATGATTAAAAAGCAACTGCAGAATAGTGATGAACAGATAAAGATAGATATGGATACAATTCATTTTGTTTTTCATGAGTGAAAACAGCCCTAAGGCATTCTGGTGTATCTTATGAGTTGTAATAGAAGCTATGTTTTTTGTAAGTTAAATGAGTAGAGCAACATCCAGCGCCTATGTGATAGGCAGCGACCATGATAGGCAGAAAAACTCACAGAGGTGATAACAGGCAAAAGGAGAGTTGAGGAACAAGGACAGCACCAAGGTTATGGATAGAAAGTTCATTAAAAATGAAGAACTAAGTTTGTGCTTGATAAAAACTTCTTTTGACTGTGAGTTCATGGAAACTTTAGCCAAAGACAGCACTATATGTAAATGTTTGCTCAGTAGTAATGGTCGTCATGTGCAAAATGTATAAGGAACTTTAGGATTGCAATCAAAATGTGTATTAATGCATATGAAATGATTGTTTTCTCACAATGTGGCCAAACCAAATGGTTGAGAATGTTAAGCCTATTTTGCATCACTTACTTTTTGAAATTTTTATAGATATATATATGAAGAATCTGTGCCATTCAGATGATTAATGACAAATTCTGAGTGAGCAGTACTTTCTCAGACTTCTGCTCACTATACTTTTTGTATCTGGTCCTGTAACTTTTTTCTCATCATTGTCTCTTACCTTCTTGTGCAACTTAAAAAAAAAGTAAAGGATTTTGGATGCAGAGAGAAGTGCCTTAGATTATTTTTTTAAATATATTTGTATGGTGGTCAGTGACAGTTGATACCAAGGCATTAAACATTTCAACAAAAATGGGCAGATGCTTGGATTGCC
This sequence comes from Gekko japonicus, assembly GCF_001447785.1. Lineage (NCBI taxonomy): Eukaryota > Metazoa > Chordata > Lepidosauria > Squamata > Gekkonidae > Gekko > Gekko japonicus. The sequence continues at coordinate 3,811,134 of NW_015165234.1, forward strand.
AACAGGCTAGAAAAAAGTGTACTATCCCTTTAATAGAGGCTTAATTGGATTTTATTTACATCCATGCCATGGGAAACTTTACTTACCCATTTCCAGGCCTTACTCCTCTGTTACAGGGACAGGCATTTCCCCCCCCCCCTTCAGATTGTTGGCAACCCTACCAGATTTATTTTGGCAAAACAGCGCACACATTAAAGACAGCAAAACTATTAGATTAAAAACACTGATGACAAATTGTTTCATTGGTATTTGGAAGAGGTATTGCAAGATTCCACAGAGTTTCTTAAAGTGGTATGTACATAGTTGGATTCATTGCAGTCGTTGCTCACAAGACCTTTATTGCTGTCTCTTCTTCTACTGTTATCTTGTTTTTCAAATGCTCTTTAATGTATGGTGAAATGCTCTACAAAAGAAGTGGGGCAAGGAAAATGGTAACTGATGCATCTAGAGTCTGAATTTTCAAAAATGCTCAAAAGGTTTAGACTGAGTTTTAAAGCAATATTTCCATGTTTATGACATGCGTTATAAAAATTGCACTGTGATCCCTGTATAATATAGTTCATAAGTAATTATAAAAAGGAGTGATTATAAGAATTTTGTTTATTCTTGCTATTTTGTATTAAACCTGTTGGTAACTAGATCTGAACTGATCATTCGAATAGTATTAAACATTGATTAAAAATAATAATTTTTGCATGTGCAAGTTTACAGTCTACTAAAAGTATACAGGAAAGTATTACTTTTTTGTATTCTGAAAGACTACATTCATTACAATATGATACATATTAAAGAACTGTTTGATTTAGTTTGGATGGTGATACAGCAAAAAACACAAGTGAGGTGAACAGTAAGGATCACAGTTGCTGACAAAACAAATACAAACTGGGCATCAGGTGAAAAATTGAGGAGCAGATTCTTTAAAACAAGCATTTCTTCATATATATTAGTATCAGGAAACTGGTGAAGGAGATGGTTGAACTGTTGGATGGCAAAGTAGTAAAAGGATTGCTGGAAGAAGGTAGAGAAACAGAATGAGTTCTTTATGTCTGTTTTTACCCTGAAAAATGTAGGGCATGTACCCAAACCAGAACCACTGTTTTCAGGAAGGAAGTCTTAAGAACTGAGTGCAATTGAGGTGATGAAAGATGAAGTTCTAGGACTACTGGGTGAAATAATACTAATACATCTCCAGATCTGGATGACATGTATCTGAGGGTTCTTAACTGAAATATTAAATTGTTGATTTTCTTTTTTGGTATACGTAGCTTCTCTCTAAAATTGGCCTCCATACTAGAGAACTGGAAAGCAGTAAATGTTACGCTGATATTTTAAAAAAAGTCCAAGGAGAATCTAGAAAATTACAAGACAGTTATCGCAATATCTATTCTGGGTAAACTAGTAATTGCTATTAAAGATGGAATTATTGAGCACATAGAGGAATAAAGCCTGCTGAGGGAAAATCAGTATGGCTTTTGCAAAGGGAAGTCTTACCTCACCAACCTTTTGGAATTCTTTTAGAAGCTTAACAAGGATGTAAATAAGGATGATCTGGTAGACATTATATACCAGGAATTCCAAAAAGCTTTTGGTAAGGTCCCTTATTGAAGACTCCTGAGCAAACCTAGCAGTCATGGGATAAAAAGGTCCTCTTATGGATTAAAAAGATTGTTAAGCAAGAGGAAGCAGTTCTGAATGAATGGGAAGTTCTTGCCATGGGAGGAAGTAGTCAGTGGGTCCCATGAGGGTCATATTGAGATTGGTTCTCTCTAGTTAACTGATAAGTTATCTGGAATTGGCGATGAGCAGCATAATAGGCAACTTTGTAGATAATAGTGAAAACCAAGGTGGATTTTTGAAGAGCTCCAGGAGGATCTCTCTAAATTGGATAAGTGGGTGGCAAAATGGCCAGTGAAGTTCATTGTAGATAATTGCAAGGTGATTCACATTGTAGCAAAAAAAATCCTAACTTTAAATATATGCTGTGAGATCTGAATTGACAGAGATTGAGGGGAAACAAAATGGTAGTGGCTTAGTGGACTTCATGATGAAAATGTTAACTTTGTGTGTGGCAGTAGTGAAAAAGGCAAATTCAGTGCTAGCAGTTATTGAGAAAGGGATTGAAAATAAAATGTCCAGGATCATATTGTCAATGTAGATCTATGGTGTGGGCTCATATGGAATACTGTGTACAGTTCTAGTTGCAGTATCGGAAAAAAGAATATGGCAGAGAGAAGGCAGTCAAGATGATTAAGGAGTAGGAACACATAATAGGATTACAAAGGAAACCAATTATATTAAAATACAGTTACCAAAAAATTTTTTTTTTAAATTGTGATATAATATATGTGCTTCTTCATTAACATATTAAATAAAAAATTGAACTTGCCTGGTCAATATTCATAGCCCACGTGCCTATCTGTATTACAAAAGGCTGTGCCATCTTATGGAGAGTTAAGAAGTCTCTGAGCTCTTCCGCATTGTCATTTTTGTCACTCATTTGTCCCTATTGCTTCAGGGTCCCGTCCCCCCCCAATGTGTTTTGCTCTCTAGTAGTCCCAAAGGGAGCGAAACACACGTGGAAGGGGAGGACGGACCCAAAGCAATAGGGGACCAATGAGTGACAAAAATGACAATTCAGAAGTGGCCTCATTTGAACTGTCCAGTTTTGCAAAACCTTAACAGACAATGAAATTACTTCCTTCCATGTACTGATCATCAAACAATTGTAGATACAAATACTGGAAAGCAATGTAGATGTCTGGGTCACCAGTGTGAGAACACGCGACTCTACCGTTTGGTGGTTGAACGGCTACTAGGTGCAGGGTTGCCCAATAGTTTGCCTGCTACATCTCACAAGCATCTGTTTACCAAAAGATTGCAATCACGCGTGATCTAGTGGGAGGCCTAATAACCATATTTGCCATTATGTGCCATGTTTCCATAATCAAAAAGTTTCTACAGCTTTATTTGTTGGAGATGTTTTGGTGAAGCTTAAAAGAAATCACTTGTTGAACCTAGATCCTGTAATCACTTTGGCTCATCTTCAGTAGCTTTAAACATGTACTGTAGCACGCTTAATGTCTGTCTGTAGAATGCTGGCCTGCTATTCCTTTTTGTTGGAAAAAAAATAACTAAACTTGTGGGTGACGTAGAAAGACTACAGCCTTTTCCAGTTGGCACCATCTTCTGTTGGGAGAACCCCCCTCCCCAAAAAGTCTGATAATAAAGGCCATAAGAGTTAAAGACATAGAGAATTTGAACAAAGACATGCTTGATATAATGACAGTTGAGTGAGTTCTGAATTTTCATTATTAATTTATAGTATCCCCATGTAACATGATAAGCAATGGCATTCAGCATAGGTAGTGTCACAGGGTCCCTGAAAGCAACACACATCAGATATATTCAGAGAACATTGCATGGTTCTGACTTCTATCAAAATCAGCAGAGGTTTAACATAAGAACATGAGCCAATGTACTGTAGTGGTTAGATAGTTGGACTAGGATCTGACAGATTCAGATCCCCATTCTGCCACTTAGCTCACTGGGTGACTTTGGGGTGGTCATTTTCTGTCTACCTTATAGAGTTGTTATGAGGATGAAGTGCAGAAGGGAGTACACTGTCCTGACCTCGGAGAAGAGGTGGGATAAAAAGGTACTAGTGGCTCATTGATATGCTTGTTAGCAGATACCTAGAAGAGTAGCAGTGGCAAGCAAGAATGGCAGTGAGGCAAGGAAATTTTTGTGGTAGAAGTCTTTGGACTACTAACTTTTGTGTATTTATTTGCAGCAGTATTTGAATTAAAACCCATTCATTTCAATGGAAGTAGTTATTATTTTGAACTGCACCCACAAACTAATAACGTAATGTCAGCCAATTATGCTTATGTGTTCTAGTTTTTTAACAGAATGAAGTTTCGTTGCATTGAGATTCCTAACTACTAAAAGCTTACTTAAGTAAAAATCTTCTGTTGCTTCTTAGGGAGAGGCATGAGTTCCAGAGCTCTGAAGCAACTTACTGGATTTGATCATAGATGATATGTGTACAGCAGATGCTTTAAGTACCTTGGTGAAGCAAGCTGTTAGTCTGGAGCCACCTGTCATGCAGATAAATCTATTTGGACCATGCCACCACAAACCAGTAGTTGTGGCACGATGAAAGAAGGCTGATCTGTGTGATGGGGTGCTCCAGACAAGCAGTTCCGCTGTAGGCTTCTCGCATTATCGAACCACCTAGGATCTTATGATGTCTGTTGTGTGTCTACACTACATAAGAAAACATCAAGACATTACAGCTAGTTAAACTGGTAGATCCTGACTGACTTTTTCAGTACTGAATTACTGCTATGAGTGATAGCTAATGTATGAAGCCAAAACTGTCTTTAGTTAGACATTGGTATTATCTCAGTAATAAGCAGTTTATGCCCTTGTTTTGAGGGTACAGTTTCATCTTGTTAGGGACAAATTCAGCGGGCTATTTTTTTCCCAACGTAAAGAACATAATGCGTAAATTCAAAACAAGAAACCAAACCAGTAGTCTACATGCTGCAAGACCTTATGTCACTGGAATAAGTTCTCTCATTGGGTCATGAAAATCACTACTGAGTTATACACACAAAAATCAAACCCAGCAGTGTTCTTAAGCATACATTATGCAGATATACCAAGCAAGCAGGTCATGAAGAGAAACACCTCCACTGTTTGCTCCCCAGGCAACTGGTATGCAAAAGAATACTGCCCTTGAACGTAGAAGTTCTATTTAGGTATAATAGGAAGCAACCAGCATGAGAGCTACACTCCATGAATGTGTCTTTAAAGCTGTGTAAGCCAGTGTCCATCACACATTTTTGTGGGGAAAATTCTATACGTTAGCTATATGTTGTATGAAGTAGTTTCTTTTTATTTACTCATTTATACTGCCCCTTTTTTGTGGGCACTCACACATGCTAAATAATGCAGTTTCAGTTCACTTCACTGACCGTTTTCAAGTGAATTGTTCCATTTCACACAGTAAAATCCAGTTGCGAAGTGCACTGAAAGTGCATTATTTAGTGTGTGTAAAAGTGCCCTGCAATGGTGGCTTCTTTCCCCCGTTTTCTGTTTATCTTCACAGCAATCTTGTGGGGTAGATGAGACTGAGAGAGAGTTGAATGTCTCAAGGTCACCCAGCAATCTTCCATGGCAGAATAGGTATTCAGACCTGGGTCTTCCAGACACTAGTCCAACATTCCAGCCATTATCCCACATTGGCTGTCTTGGTCTGTCCTGAATCTCCTGTCCTGAATCTCCTGCTAATTAATCCCTTTGAGAACTGCTGTGGTTATGGCTTTATGAGAGAGGGAGTTAAAATTTGTTCTTTCCATACTGTTCATAATTTTGTAAGTGATTGGGTTCTCAGTGGGTAATTTTAAATATATAAATGTCATTGGGTTCTCTCCCCACTGGATAGTTTCCACGTCTTTGTTGCTTGCTTGCTTGTTTTCTTGTTATGATATGAGGTTATGTGCCTAACTTGCTTGGCTTTTAGCTTTTTTTCTTGATGCATTAATGTTCGGTCTGACTTGTGCTTGAAGAGTTGTGGTTCCCTCACAAATGCCCCTTAAATATATACCTATGACTAGCTTCCTACAATTAGGGTTAAAGGAACTAGTGTGATTCTTCTTCTATGGTATGCAGACCTTAACAGGTATGAACCAGAGTACAACTAGAGCTGATTAAAGGTTGCTTGACCTTCTAAGGTAGGTTAAGAGTTTGACCCACTATCAACTTGGTTAAATCTACATTTTAATTTGAAACTTTTCTATTTTTTGATATCCCATGAATTACAGTTTATGTGAAAAAATATTATGTCTGTGTAATGAGGGCATACGAAAGAGTCATGCTTACTGGCTGTGTCAGGGTTGTGGTACTTCCTTGTACCGTAAAATTGGCTTTAGCACCTCCTAGAATATTTGAAAATCATAAGGTCTTTGGACGCCACAGCTACATCTACAGTGAGATAGGAGTAACACTTAGAGTGGGATTTTTATTTTCATGATTTTGTATGTCTTAATTAGTACAAGTACTCCCAGATAACTATACCTAGGACTGCAGCCTTAATGTATGTACAATCACTTGAAGCTCCATATACACGTCAGACCATTGGTCTATCTTGCTCCGTATTGTATGCTCTACTAGCAACAGCTCTCCTGAGCTTTAGGCACGGAAATGTCATTCCCAATGTCTACTTCCTGAGAGCCATTAAGTGGAAATGCCAGGATGATTCTCAGTGGGTGATTTTAAATATATTGTGACTTAACAAGATTAAGTCAAAATAACTCAGTGTGTGGGTAATCAAGAAATTCGTAAAATAAGAAAAAAAGACTCCCTTTGTTTTTCAACTTTTTGTAATAGTTTGGGATCTAAAGCATTTACATGTTCAATATCTACCAAACAGAAAAATATTTACTGTCATTTATTTCTACAATATAGAGCAGTTTATTTTTTTGCTGAGTTAGTCATTATACCCATCTGCTGTGATGTGTAATTTTTTTAAGAGTTCTAGTTTTAGAACCAGTTCCAGCTTCAGCAATATGTTGCATACATTTCTCATCACTGGTGGCATTTTATATTGTTCAGTCCTCAGTTTTCTATTGCGAAGGCCATAGTTTTGGATTGTTTTGCTTAGAGCAAGCCAGGGATTTTTGGCAGTAAAAAGTATCTGCTCTTAACAGTATGCTCCTCTTGAACAATATAAAAACACATATAGAAAGAAGTTTTTGCTTTAGTTTAGATTCTTTTTACTTTCTGGGGCTATTACATGCACCATCTAAAATACCAAATGGTAACGAATTATTACAGCAGCACCTAAGCCTGGAGATGTTTGAACACTTAGCAGTTTGGTTCACATCCTGTTCACCAGCTGACAATCAAGCAGCCAATTAATTGACAGGCTGTTTGGCTGTTTATAACCTGTTTGCATCTGTTTTCAGGAACAGGCTGCTTGCCACCACCAGAAAGCTGCTGAGAGATCATTTGGGAGTCAGCTTCCCATCTCCTTTTGGAGAAATTTTGTTCTGTACCTAGCAAGGTTTTTTGTGGAGGGGGAATCAGGAGCCAACTCCCAGCTGATTGTGGGGATCAGCTGGAAGTCGGGTTCTTCTCATCTCCCATCTGGAAAATTTGTTGTAGATTGACTAAAATGCTGGGGTGGGGGAGGGATCAGAAGCCCAGCTGATTCCCCTTCTTTTCTCACCACCCCAGTTGTCAGGTAGGGGTGTTCTTCACAGCTCAACCTCTTAGTTTTGGTGTTGGGGAAGAAATTGTTTGTTTGATCTTTTCTTCATCTTAAGCTGTCAGCTTGGGCTGCATAGCAAAGGAGAGAAACAGTGTCTTTCTCCTCACCATTTTGCAGTGGGAAACTCAGAAGAACTGCTTCCGCCCCCCAAGTTTAGAGGGGAGGAAAGAGAAACAATCTATATCCTCCTATCCCTTTTGCAGTGTTTTCTGATCAAGATGGGTAGCTGTGTTAGTCTGTCCATAGCAGTAGAAACGAGTAAGAGTCTAGTAGCACCTTAAAGACTAACAAAATTTGTGGTAGGGTATGAGCTTTCGTGAGTCACTAGTCACTTCTTCACATACAGCTAGAATGTAAGTCCCATCTGTCCTATGTATTGGAAAGTGGAGTGATTTCAGATGCCAAATGACAATAGAAGGTATGATTGGATTAGGTGTGAAATGTAGAGAAGGTAGTAGGTGTGGAGAAATCAGCATTGGTAATGAGACAGGAAACCTAGATCTTGATTCAGTCCAGGTGGATGCATTGTCTTGAGCTTTGTTATCAGTTCCAATTCAGCAGTGTCTTTCTAATCTTCCTTTGAAATTCCTTTGTAAGACAACTCCTACTTTTAGGTCAGCAACTGAATGTCCTAGAAGGTTTTGGTGTTCCCAGCACTGGTTTTTGAATGTTGTGGTTTCTGATGTCAGATGTACGTGCCTTAATTCTTCGTCTAATGAACTGTCCTGTTTGTCCAGTGTAGAGAGTGGAAGGGCATTGCTGACATGTGATGGCATAAATCACAATAGAGGATGAGCAGGAGTTGGAACCTGAGATGGTATGGCTGATGGTGTTGCTAGGATCTATATGAGAACAAAGTCAGCATTTGGTTTGTTTTAGGCCTTGGTACCAGAGTCCATGCTAATGTTAAGTAGTTTATCATTGTGGGAGAAAAGTTGTTTTAGATTAGCAAGAAAAGTTTGGACCCCAGTGCCCGTGTGAGGGAAGTGTCACTATCCAACATGGGTTGTAGGTTATTACTAATGCATTGAACTGGCTTGAGTTGTTGTGAGCTCTAGGTGACCACCAGTGGTTTTCTGTTGTCATTTTCTTTGGACTTGTCTTGTAGCAAGCTGTCCTTGGGTATCATGTTGGCTTTTCTAATAATCTTTTTCACCATATCAGGAGGATATTGTAGTTGCAAAAATGCCTATTGCAGATCCTTCAAGTGAGTATCTCTGCCTGAGGGGTTGGAGCAGATGCGACTATAGCATAGGGCTTGGCTATGCTGTTTTGGCTGGAATGCTGTTTTATGGGAAATGGTTGATGGACTGCAGTTTCCTCAGGAAGTCTGTGGTATCACAGACATAGCTGGGGGTATTAATAACATATGGTCTCAGGATGGAGTCCATATATCCTGGTAGTCCTGCAGTGATGGTGCCTATGCTCGAGACAATGGGATGTCCAGGGTTGCCACATTTATGTATCTTTGAAGGTGGAAAGTGCCTGGCCTTGTGGATCCACCCGCAGCAGAAAGGGGGGAGGGAAGATCTCAGATCTTCCCTCACACCTCATGAACTGAACCAGTTCGGTAAACAGGGAGGTTTGGGAAGGTTTGTGGTTCGTGTTACCTCACGAACCAGAACGAACTTCCATTTTCCCAGTTCATGCCCAATCCCTAAACCAGAGTACAACTAGCGTTGCTTGAGCTTCTAAGGCAGGAGTGGCCAAACTGTGGCTCGGGAGCCACATGCGGCTCTTGGAGCCGTCTCCTGTGGCTTGCGAAGCTTGCCACCACCACCCGCATTCCCCCCCTTTGAAAGCCACTCCTCTCTCCTCTGCTGCCTCCTGCTGCTGGAAGAGAGTGCAGAAAAGAGAGGAGGAGGAGCAGCCCCAGCTGCCGGGGGCTCAATGGCAGGGGAGGGATCAGCTAAGAGAGGCACCCGTGCTGCCAGGGAAGCTGGTTTCTGTGCGCCCTGCTCGTCATCCCACCATGGGGTGTGTGGGGGGATGCCCTCTGCTGGGGAGGGAGATCAGGAGGGCTCCAGCCAGGCTGCATGGTTGCCTTATCCCCCTCTATAAGCGTTAAACAGGAACATGGCAAAAGGCTTTTCATGGGCCTCTTGCTGCCAGTGCCATGGTGTGTGTGTGCAAGGGATGCCATCTGCCAGGGAGAGGGGGGAGGGAGAGCCCCAGCCAGGGTACACGGTTGCCTTCCCTCCCTCCATGGGGGCCTTTAAACAGAGCACAGCGAGAGGCTCTTCATGGGCCTCTTGCCACCAGTATCATTAAGGCAGCTGCAGGGATCGCAGGCAGAGCGCCATCAAAGATGGCTTGTCCATGCTGGCTGAGGTACCTCTGCCATTTCACAAAGTATTGCAGTATATTCCAGCAATATCTGTTTTTTCCACTTTTGTTTTTCTGGTTTTACCATCTGGGAACTTCGGGGGTAGAGCTAGGAGTGTTTTGGGGTGATGCTTGCAAGGATGTGACATCACTTTGTGATGTCATGTCCTATGATGCAACTTCCTAAGCTCCACCCCTTCTGATGGCATCACATCCTGTACCCCTTCCTGTGATCTCACTTTCAGGCCACTCCCCTAAACCTGCCTCTTCCTCCGAAGTCACCTTGCAGTTCTTGAGCATCTGAAATTTAATCTATGTGGCTCTTACATGAAGCAAGTTTGGCCACCCCTGTTGTAAGGCATATCTGTAGCAGTCATTTAGAGTTTAGTGTCTTACCATTATATTCTAGCCACCATGGGTGTTGAGTCTCTGTACACCAACATCCCCCATCAGGATGGAATACAAGCCATTAGAAATCATCCCTGACAACATCACAGCAGATCTTCCCACTGAACTCTGGAGGACAAATTTCATCAAAATCTCATGAGGTTATACTGGAGCAGGAATACATACCTTCTTTATGCTCATGGCTGTTAGACAGTGGCTCAGAGACCAGGAGAGTATTTTGCCATGTAAAACCCCTTAAAGTTACAGGTGTTCTAGCAACAAAATATTTAGTCATGGATAACACATATTGTAACAGCACAAAAGTGAGATATTCTGCAGTATCTTTTTTCTTAAACACCTTGAAGATAGTCTTATATTGCCTGATAAAATTGTTTTGGAGATCTCACCTGGCCCATGGTTTACCAGCTGTCCTAGCGCTATTATTCTTTTTCATCTATAATTCTTTGAATATCCTGTGTGATGACTTTTGTGACCTCATTTTATCCGTATCCTTAGAGAGTTTCCATATAGTCACTTCCTAGAAAGTGAATTGTCATCCTTTTTATATTGGAAAGATTACCAGTGGAAAACCTTTATCTTCTATAGTGTCCTCAGACACAAATGCAATTCAGAACTAGGAGAATGTCCTCTTGTTAATGCTTAACAGTGCAATCATAAATAGGTCTACCCTTCTAAATGCATTGAAGTAATTGATTTCAGTGGATTTAGACCATTGTAAGGATTGCACTGCAAACCTGTTTCCCCATCATTTTAAATCCTCTTTTGGTAACGGTTTCTAAGAATGCTCGGCTGAAGTGAACTACATTTTCAGTTATTTCTTATGTAGAAAAATCTTTCATTTCATAAGTGAAGAATATTTTGTTGTATCATTCCTTTGATAATTGTTCATGCAGTTGTCATACAAAAATGGCACCTTAGACGTTCTGCGAATTTAGCTTTTTGCTTTACCAAATCATGACAAGAGCGCGATTTCAGTTTTCCAAGATCATGTTGCATTCTTCATGAACAAAATCCAGCCACAGTTAAATTCTGTAAAGCAGTGGTCCTGAACCTTTTTGAGCGTATGAACAAATCGGGAATTTTGAGAGGGGGTGGTGAGTACCACCCCAATAATGGCTTCCAAAGGAGAGGAAGCCAAACCCCAATTAGCTTCTGTAGGAGGAAGGGTCAAACAGAATGCCTTCTGCTTTGTGCCTCCAGGGAAGAAGGAAAACCTGAAGGGGGAATGGAACCATACACTGACTAAGGAAAGCGCAGATGCTTACCAGTCCTTCTGATCCTCCAGTGGAAAAACCTTTCATTTGAATGAGGGCATCCAGTAACAAGCTGTACCTTACAGTGGTCCCACCCACTTTCTGTACCTTACAATGGTCCCATCTACTTTCTGAAGTACTGGTGGGTGCCGTGGCCCCCTGGGCACCATGTTGGGAAACCTAACTATAAAATCTTATTAAATTCAAGGGGAGAATTAAATGCATACAAAGTATGTACAGATCTCAAAATAAAATAACGACAGGTTCGCTTAATTTTGCACATACTATTGAAGGCTATATAAGCATTTGGAGCTTTATTAATAATAATTTAGCTTTGAGATGCAAAATAGCACATCACATTCCTTCTGGGATACAACATAAAATGTTCTCACTGCAGAGTGACAACTAATAGAAAGCAATGACCTTGTTTTGCTTTCATGAACACCTCTGTTTGGATTGTTGTTTTCTGCTTGCTGTTGGTTTCTTTCATCTTGTTATTCTTCATCTTGTTATTCTTGCACATTATACTTGTATTTTACCCAGATACCAAGAAATTCCTTCTGTAGTGTAATTCAGAACTAATGAAGGTATAATTATATCTCTGAGCAGGAAAAGGAATTATGTTTTATTTTTGAGTCTGTTCTCCCCCCCCCCCCCCCAAAAAAAGGGGTTCTGAAATGGGAGGAAACTGATCCACTCTATTAAAATGGTGGCATTTTATTATTAGTTAGAAAGTAAAAGAAAATATTATGTAGGAATGTGGAAAAGTAGTACTTTTATTTATTAATGTGTCAGTGGAATTTGCATTTCCTTTTGAAGTTCAGATTTTAAAGTCAATTAAAAATAAATATTCTTAATTTCATTTTAGAAAAGTTATCCTGATTTTTATTTGTTTTCTTCACCTACCATTTGAAAATAATACACTGAGACTTTAACTGATAACTAAAGGCACATAGGAGCATATTTATTTGTTCATACTGTTTTGATTTTATAATTTGATTTGAAATTTCTCTAAAAATCTATTGTAATCTTGATTTCTAGTAACTTAAAAAGTCAGCTATTTCTTGTTCTGAATCAGGATCGTGCAATCAGTCTAGAATACGCAAAAAAGGTAATATAAAGGTAATACATGCAAGGTGATGATTTTGTAATGAATGAGTACAAGATTATCCTGGGTTGTATTCTGTGGTCCTTTCCGCACCTGGATCTCATCCCTGGTTTTATCAGAGTTCAACTCGCAACACAATAGCTTGCATTTATCCCTGGTTATAACAGCATCTGTTTATCCTGGGACAAGTGTGGGGTGAAACCAGGGTGACCTCAGTGTAATGTAGAAACAAAAAATACCCCAAGATAATTGCAGGGGTGAACTCACGTGTCGTGTAGAATGTAAGTTCGGGGACAGGGTTGAACCAAGATTTAAAGTCTAGTGCAGAAAGGACCATAGTGTGCACCAATTCTTTATTGTCTGCAAACCTGTTTATCAAATTTCATTGGTTCTGTTTGCACTAACAGACAGCCCTTTATGGTCTGGGACAGTGTGATATAGATTAGAAATCCAGTGGGGTTTACTGGTAAGTATCTCAGGCTAGAACCTGGGAGACACAGGTTTGAATCCCCATTCTGCCATTGAAGTATACTGGGTGACCTTGGGCCAGTCATACACACTCAGCCTAACCTACCTCACAGGGCTGTTGTGACAATAAAAGAGAGGAGAGGAGAACAATGTAAGCTGCTTTGGGTCCCTATTGGAAAGATGGGATATAAATGAAGTGTGTGTGTAGAAGAAGAAGAGGAGGAGTTTGGATTTATCCCCCGCCCTTCACTACCCAAAGGTGTCTCAGAGCGGCTTACAAACTCCTTTCCCTTCCCCTCCCCACAACAGACACCCTGTGAGGTAGGTGGGGCTGAGAGAGCTCTGATAGAAACTGCTCTTTTTCAAGAACAGCTCTTATCAGAACTATGGCTTGCCCAAGGTCATCCAGCCAGGTGCAAGTGAAGGAGTGGGGAATCAAACCCGGTTCTCCCAGATTAGAGTCCGCACACTTAACCACTACACCAAACTGGCTCTACACACAAGGTAGATCATTTATTTCCAGTTTTTATTTTTCAGAGGTCTACAGTAGACCAACCTGTAGCACCTTAGAAACCACCAAGATTTTCTGGGTATGAGCTTTCGAGAGTCAAAACTATTTTCGTCAGATACAAATTTTGTTGGTCTCTGAGGTGCTATTGGACTCAAATCTAGCTGTTCTAAATGTTATGTTACATGATACAGCAGGATGGATACTATCAGTGCATTTACTCAGTTGCCAGGTTTCTTTCAGACTCTAGCATGACCAAGAAACAGAATTCAGGATGGTTTTATGCATATAGGTATGGTATGTTTCTCAGTTGTTTCCACTAAATTCTACAAAACAAACCAAGGAGCCTGAAATCAGGAAAACACTGTTTGAAAAGGACTGAAACCTGCTTGCCTGAGAACAAGAAGAAACCAGTCATACCTGGGATCTTTCAAAACAGTAGACAGTCTTTTATAACAGGATCCCTGAATGCAGAACACACCTTTACTTTTTCCAGTATATGTGAATGGCTCCAATTTACTTCTGTGAAAAAGTATGCCATTTGGGGATGTGTTGGAAACAAAGCTTGGCCCCTTACCTCTAGTAATGGTTAATACAGCTTTTACTGAGAGGTACTCCATAGCGAGTACAATGTATAGAAGCTCATTGCCCTTTCTCTAACCCAACCCTGCAGTCTTTGGGTCCCTTTCCTTTCCCACCTTCCCTGCTACATATATAAATAAAGAAATAGTAAAATGACTGGTTCTCCCTCTGAGGTGGAGGCCATCTTCTGGATGATTCCCATCCATCTCTTAGGGAGGCAGGAACAACTTCAAACTGTTTCCTGTTTCCTGTAGTGGGAGTCACCCTCAACTCAGTTTCCCCCCCTACCTTAGTAGGGAGAGCAGCAAATTAGGCTTTGCCTAGTTTTAACTTTTAGTCTATTATTCTTGTTCAGTCTTTCTATTTTACCGTTCCTGTTTCTAACCTTATATTCTGATTCTTATACTGGTCTCCCCTCTCTCTGTTAAAAAAAAGTGCCTTTCCCTCTTTCTCCTTCACTTCTCATTTCTGTGGGACGCCTCTCCCAAAAGCGACGATGGCGCGCAGGGGAGGCAGCGATGGATTCCTCTCCTCTGAGGAGTTGGAAAGAGAAGAGCGGAAGAGAAAGCACGTGACGCAAAAACGGGCCATGGAGGACACAGCCCAATTGACAGAGGCCCGCAGCGCCACCAAGCGCGCCAGAAGCTCCCATTCCTGCACGCTCTCGGAGCCCACGAACATGGTGGCTGCCATTTTGAATGACGGGACTGAATGGCACAGCTCAATCCCCATCAGGGAGAGACCCAAGACTGCCAGTCATAGCGGGTCTGACCATGCAGTAAGCGACCCTGCTGATGCTGCCAAGGGGAACGAAGTAGAAGGCGATGCTCGAAGCGGTAATGTTGACAATTCCGGGCCCATGAGACAGGATTCCGGGCCATGAGACAGGAAATAGCCCGTTTCTGTAAATGGGGGGGGGGCGTTCTACCTGCTCAAGATCTTCTTCCTCCTCTCCTTCTCCTTCCCCACATAGGGGCAAGAAAAACTGGCCCACTAAAGCCGCTCAGAAGGTCTTCCCCAGACACCCCTGTACCCCTATCCTACTACAGGGGGAGGGGGAGGATGTCTCCAATGCCTCTAGTGAAAAAGAGGAGGGGGAATTTAGTTCTAATGAAGAGGAAGAAGAGAAGGTTCCTGTCACCTCTGAGCAGTCCTTTAGGTTTTTTAAGACCGAGGACCACCATTATCTACTGTCTAAAACAGTCTCAGCTCTCAAGATTCAAAATTTATAAAGGGCAAGCAACAAACGTCCTGATGAGCAAGAGCTGTTTGAGGGGTCAGAGATTACTGATGAATTCTTTCCCCCAGATGATCTTTCAGAGAGAGCCTTTCCCTTCCCAAACTTTTACATGCACAAGGTTAAGGATGAGTGGGCTAAGCTGTTGTCAAACAAGTCCATTCCAGACCTTCTTAAAAGGTTGTATCCGGTAACTTCTGCTGCTTCAGATCTCTTTCAGGTTCCAGTTATAGATGCTCCAGTGGCCGCCCTACAATCATCTGGATTGCTCTCTGAGTACGGTCATGGCAACCTACGGAATAGTCTGGATAAGAGGTCTGACTTCGCTCTACGGAGATCCCACGAAGCCTCCTCATTGGCAATTAAGGCTTCCTCCGCCGCGTTGACAGTATCTAGAGCGTCTATCGTCTGGATGCCAAAACTAATCCAGATGCTGCCAGAGAACAATCAAAGACTACTTGAGGGCGCTAATAGAGTTTTAAAAGCCATCTCATTCACCGCTGACGCCACCCTGGACACCATGGTGCTGTCCTCCAGAGCCATGGCATCATCCGCTGCTGCCAGACGCCTGGTCTGGCTGAGATCCTGGCAGGCAGACTACCAGTCCAAGGCAGTTGTCTTAGCATATCCATTTCAAGGAGACAAGCTATTTGGGCAACCACTGGAAAAGATTCTGGTGGAAACCCGTGATAAAAAGAAAGCCCTTCCCAAGTACGTTCGCCTTGGGGATAAGAGGTCATCCGCCTTTTCCTCTTCTTCTTCACCCTCTTGCCCATACCAGTCTACTGCCAGACCCCGCCAGGACAACAGACAGTCATCTTGAGGAAGCAACAATAAGCAGTCCTTTCAGTGTGGAGGATTTAACAGCAGGTTTCCCAGATTATATGGCAACAGACAAGACAGAGGAAAAAGAGAACCAAAGAACCCAAAGGCATGACTATCCGGCCCCTCCTGTGGAGGGACATCTACTGCTCTTCTGGCAAGCGTGGATCGACTCCCACCCAGACTCCTGGATAAGAGAAATTGTCCAGGAAGGTTACAAGATAGAATTTCTCTCAAAGACACCCCATTGTTTTCTGGTCTCTCCTACTCTCAAAAATCCCGTCAAAAGAGACAGAACCAAGGCTGCAATAAATCATCTTCTAGACATTCAGGCCATAGAAGCCATCCCCACAAGCGAGTGGGGGGACGGGATATACTCCATCTTCTTTACAGTCCCAAAGAGAAACGGGGACTGGAGGGCCATTTTAGATTTGAAGTACTTAAACAGATTTGTAGAACCAAAGCATTTTCGCATGGAGACTCTTCGATCAATAGCGGAAGCCTTGCAACCCCAGGAATTCCTCTCTTCTATATACCCCATTCTGATCCCTGTGGTACCCCACTGCTTACCACTCTCCACTGAGAAAATTGCCCAATTATACTCACTCTCTGTTTCCTATTAATTAGCCAGTTTTTGATCCACAAGAGGACTTTTTCTTTTATCCCATGACTATTGAGCTTACTTAGCAACCTTTGATGAGGGACTTTATCAAAAGCTTTCTGGAAGTCAAGGAAAACAACATCTATTGGGTCCCCCTTGTCCACATGTTTGTTCCCTCAAAAAACACTAACAGGTTAGTGAGACAAGATCTTCCCTTACAGAACCCATGCTGAGTCTGCCTCAATAGGTTTTGTTCATCAGTGTGACTACTAATTCTTTCCTTCATAACAGTTTCCACCAACTTACCCAGTATTGATGTCAGACTGCCTGTCTTGTAATTTCTCAGATTGCCTCTGGAACCCTTTTTAAAGATGGGAGTGACATTAGCTACCTTCCAGTCCTCAGGAATGGAGGCAGATTTTAATGAACGATTACATATTTTTGTCAGGAGATCCACAAGTTCACATTTAAGTTCTTTCAGAACTCTCGGATGTATGCCATCCGGGCCTGGTGATTTATCAGTTTTTAAGTTGTCTATCAGTCGTAGGACCCCCTCTCTCGTAACCTCAATCTGACTCAGGTCTTTCAACACCCCTCCTGAAATCAGTGGTTCTGGAGTGGGCAAGCACTTCTCATCTTCCACAGTGAAGACAGAGGCAAGAAATGCATTTAGCTTCTCAGCCATTTCCCTATCATCCTTCAGTACTCCTTTTACCCCTTGGTCATCCAAGGGCCCCACTGCCTCCCTGGCTGGTTTCCTGCTTCTAATGTATTTCTAAGTTTCTAAGAAAATTCTTAAGGTCCCCAGGTGAGTGCCTAATTCTAGGTTGATACTGGACACAGACAGCATTAGAGTTGAAGCACGGGTATGTATGCTATCTATATATATATATGTGGCTAAAGGGACACTTTATTCTCCAAGGTTTATTCCCACTTATAAAGACAACTTTCAGTCTAACTGGCTTCAGTTCAGAGCCATATTGTCAGCATTGGTTTCTCTCTTCATGCTCTCCTGTCCTGTAATTCTGATCAGCCAAAGAGGTTAGTTAAACAGAGGATTGAGGACACAGAATGCCAAACTGATATTGCTGGCCTACAAAATGTTGTATGTGTCGTCAAACTTTCAAAATATTGTGAAGCCGGCAGCTTATCTAACATCTTTAGAAATAAATGGATTCAGAAAGTTGTTTACCTTGGCAAGATGTTTGGCCCTCCCTTCTGCAGTATTGGAAGGTAGATATAACAAAACTCCCTATGTGGAAAGGCTCTGCTCCTGTCTACTAAGAGAGGTTGAAACCATAGAGCACATGTTTTTTAGCTGCCCATATTGTAAGGAAGCATGTGATGAGATTGTTTACTGTGTTTTTAGGCAAATTTTCTGGTGAAAAAGTTAGACTTGATAATCTTCTATCTGTTAAGACTACCAAGATTACTCATCAAGTAGCTAGATTATGTCTGGTGATATTTAGGTCTCAGAAACTGTACTATAACTAGAGTTTAATTCTAAATGGTTTTATTTGGTCTATTTTATGCCTGTATTTTCAAGTGTAAATGTGCTATATGATTGGTCAGGTGACCGTGATAAAGAATGAATGATCAAGATAGTCCGTGCCATAGTATTCCCCTTTATATGTATGGGGATGAAAGTTGGACCAGGAAGAAAGTTGATTCATTTGAAATGTGGTGTTGGAGAATAGGTTAACACAGAAGAGTCAAACTCATTTGTTACGAGTGCCATATCTGACATAAATGTCACGTCAGGCCGGGCCATGTGTGTCATAAAACGTAATGCCAGGTACTGGAGATATAAACTTTATAAAGGACACAGGCAAACCCAATGAATAATATACAAATAATAACCCAATTACTCAAAATACAAACATGCATAAAACATTAACACTCGATTTCCTTTATTTAACAGTCTTTGATAACTGACACTTCTTGCTCTGAATTATTTCATCAAAATTTTGATGCAATGATTTTTTGGATTTTGGGATTTTTCTAAATATCCTAACTAGCAGTAAATCTGATTTTTAGGAAACATACCTAGGGTTGCTATCCATCCGATGGAGGCTGGGGTTTAGAAGAAGAAGAAGAAGAGATTGGATTTATACCCCGCCCTTCACTTGGAGTCTCGAGTGGTTTACAAACTCCTTTCCCTTCCCCTCCCCACAACAGACACCCTGTGAGGTGGGTGGGGCTGAGAGAACTCTAACACAAACTGCTCTTTTTCAAGGACAGCTGTGCCAGAGCTTGTGACTGACCCAAGGTCACATCAGCAGGTGCAAGTGGAGGAGTGGGGAATCAAACCCGGTTCTCCCAGATTAGAGTCCGCACACTTAACCACTACACCAAACTGGCTCACTTTCAGGGCCCTTTCACTTTCACTACACCAAACTGGCTCACTTTTACCCACTTTCAGGGCCCTCAATCCGCTGCCACTCAGTTGGCTGGTGGGGGGAGCCCTACTCCTAAGCAGCTCCATCTGTGCTGACATGCTCGGAGGTGACATCATCGCGCAGGGCAGGCCGTAGGGGGATGCTCTAGCATCTGAGAGAACTCTATGGTATATGCTAGATTGTCCCCACAATGTATCCTGCATGATGATGTCACCTCCGGAATCCCCCTGCTAGCAATAAGTAGGAACCTGGCAACCCTAAATATACCCTAAAACATGCTTTAGGATAACTAACTTTATCTAACAACTTTGGGTACCATAATCATATAAACAGGCTCAAGTGAATGTTGAAACTGGGGTGTTTGTCAAAAAGATCAAAATGTAGCAATGAAGAGAAAATGCAAAAGAATTCTAAATCTGTTAGTAGCCAGTCATTCTCTTTCAACCTAACCTACCTCACAGCATTCTTGTTGTGAGGATAAACTGGAGGATGGGAGAATGATGTTGCAAGCTGCTTTGGGTCATGTTGGGGAGAAAGTGGGGTATAAATATCTAAATATATTGATTTGCGTAGAAGTAATATGGTGATTTTAATGTTGAGTATCTGCTTTATATCTTTTGAGAGAATTTTTGTGTGTAAATGAATGCAGAATTAGCACTATTTTATGTTGCATCTTTACTTAGCACTGGTAGAATTCTTATTAATTATTTAATTTTTCTGTTTATTGCCTGTCTTAAAACTGTGATTTTAAATTGTATTTTTATAGTTACTGCTTTGTTTACATTGTAAGCTGCTTTAAGTACCATGAAGTAGAAAGGTGGCTGATAAATATTTTAAATTAAAACATATAACTGTTTTAAGTAGATACCTTATTAGAACTAGCAGTGAAATATTTCTTGCCCTTTTATACTTTTATATGCGCACATGTCTGCCAGTTTGCCTTTTTCTTACGTGCTTTGTCAGCCAGATGAAGAGAAAAAACATGATCTGGAGGCTAGAAGTAATGGGCTGGGTTTAGTGAGTCTGCAGCTTTTAGGGAGGAATTTATTACTCCTAGGAACTACAATAGGTATAGACTTGGCATGATTAGAGCACATTGGCCTAAGTGTCTTTGTGATAATAGCAGTCAGTAGTCCAGTCAGCTCTTGTCTACCCAAAGGGTACAGAGACCCCAAGCACTGAGTTTGAAGAGGCAGGGGCAGAGAATTCTGTGGAAGGAGTGAAAAAGCGTGGAGAAGACAAACTTGAAGGTCTAGTAAAGGAGACCACACCAAGGGACAAGTGCAAGGCAGTAGAAATTGAAAGTATACACTGTAAGGTATAAACTGCTGATGCACAGGGTACAGAGGGCAATAGCCAGAGGCAAGTGTGCTTGAGGGAAGGGTGGAAGAAAGAGGGAGCTAAAGAGAACCACACTAGAGGGAGGAAATAGAGGCCAAGTGGGGTAAAGGCAGCTCGGAAGAGAAGCTGGCACTTGGCTGTACTTCAGATGTAGTCTGTCATTAGGCAAGATTTTTCTTGTATTGATAAAGGTTTAGTCGTGCTTAAAATACTATATTGTATTTGGCATCCTGCAGTCATGTGAACTAGGCTCCCGATATTATCCTGCCAAGTTGGAGAACTATGAGAGAACTACTTTTTCGAGTGAGCTGAGATTTCAGCTGGGAACTCAGAGGCTAAAATCTTGCACTCTGGAAACAGCAATGAAATGTGCCTAAACTGAAACAAATAATCACCTCAGTTTGTAGCAGAGGTTCAATAATATATTTTAGAACATGGACAGCTTCATGAAGACAAATTGTTTGCTGCAAATTTTTCGTCCTTGAGACCCCAGTGTCCGTTATATTATACACAAGGAACAGTATGATCCACTATAGCAAATTTAAAAGGAAGTTGAAATGAGAATATTTCACGTAGTTATTTGGGAAAAAAAATTCTTAAATGAAATCTACTATATAAGCACAGTACAAAGTTGACTACTCAAAGCACACTTGGAAATAAGTTCTATTGAATTCAGTGAAACATACATCCTTTTGAAAATACTTCTGACTAGAGTGTTGATATCATTGGCCATGTTTCTGAAAAATGTATAGTTGAGAAAAGCTTAAATGCACTAAAGCTTGGGTACAATACTCAGCTTAATGTAATTAAGGTGAACATAATAACGATAGTACTGGATTTAAAGAATTTAGGATGGCTTACATAACTTGCATATTTGAATGCATACTTAAATGTATCCTTAAATCCTGCTCCAGCCTAGATGTTGTCTGTAAGATGACCATCCCTTCTTTGTTAATGAAACGGCTGTGAGGAATTATGAGACTGCTTGCTGTAGTCAGACGATGACTGCAATAGTTAAGTAAAGTAATTGCAATGGGAATAATTTTGGAGCAGGAACAGAACCTATTGGAGCCATGTGGGTAGCCAACACAATCTCAGCAGGCACTGCTGAGCCATTGGGTAAAAGAAGAGTGGCAAGTTTGACGCTAGGGAAGAATTTCATGCTGTAGTGGCATGATCCGATAGGAGCCTGGGAGAAGAATAGAGGACAGGTTTGTAGTCAAACATCTTCTTAGGCTATGTGAAACCAAGCCTTGTTTCCTTCAGTTTTTGATGAAGTGCTGTAGCGTATATGTGCCAACTTTATAAACGAAACAATAATTCTGTGATTTGTTGCTAACTTTCTCTTTTATAGACATGGGTTGGTGTCAACATGAAAGATTTAAAAAAAAAAATAACAGCATAACATTTTTTCTCTATTCCGTGAGACTCCTTATATGTAACATCTGTAAAGCCACCTGTCTGTAGTGTTCTGAGTTGACGTGTTATACTGTTTCCTTGCCTTCCATAGCATTTCCGACTTACCTTCGCTGCCACCAAAGGCTCTTTCCTTAGAATTCTTTGTTGGGCCTGAAGAGCAGGATGCCTTAGTTAGTTATATTTGGTAGAATGTCAGAATGGTCAGTGTGTGGGAGTGGCTCTGAGGTAAAAGGGGATCCTTTACTCAGTTGTTTTCTCCTAAACATAGAGTTTATTTAGCAATATAACAGCATAACAGTTTCAGTAAAGTTCATAAGTGTAATGGTTTTAGATAGATACAGTTCTTCTTTCTCTTTGTTGTTGTTGTTGTTCAGTTGCACAGTTGAGTCCGACTCTTCGCGACCCCATGGACCAGATCACACCAGGCCTTCCTGTCTTCCACTGTCCTCTGAAGTTTGCTCAGTTTCATGTTCGTTGCATCTATGACACTAACCATCTCATCCTTTGCCGTCCCCGTCTTCTTCGACGTTCAATCTTTCCCAGCATCAGGGTCTTCTCCAGGGAGTGCTCCCTTCTCATTTGGTGGCCAAAGTATTTGAGCTTCAGTTTCATTATCTGGCCTTCCAGGGAACAGTCAGGATTGACTGATTTGATCTTCTTGCAGTCCAAGGCACTCTCAAGAGTCTTCTCCAGCACCATAGTTCAAAAGAATCTATTATTCGGCGCTCGGCCTTCCTTATAGTCCAACTCTCGCAGCCATACATGACTAATAGATCTAGCCCAAGGGTGCCCAAACTGTGGCTCAGCAGCCACGTGCGGCTCTTTCACACATAGTGTGTGGCTCCCGGCAGTGCGGCTGGGCAAGTGAAGGGGAGGCATGCCTCCTCGATCGGTCTTCCCTTCACCAGCCAATGTTCCCCTCCCTGGATAGGCTTGAAGTGGGGGAGGGGAGAAGAGAAAGAAAGCAACTTTAAATGCATTCTCAAAGCCCCTCCCCCCTACCACCAGCTGGCTTGGAGAAGACATTTGTCTGTTTAAATCCCTTCACCAAGCCAGCCGGCATGGGGGCGGGGGGGGGGGGCTTGGAGAACACATTTAAAGTTCACGTTGCTTTCTTTCCACCTCTCCCTCCCTCCCTCCCCCATCTACTTTCTTTCTTTGTTTCTCTCTTTCTTTCCACCTCTCTTGTTCTTTCCACCTCTCTCTCTTTCTCTCTCTCTTAGACAAATAAACATCATTAACAAACAAATATAATTGGACAAATATAATTATCAATATCTGTTTTACCCCTTTTGTTTTTATTTTTGGCAGTATCATTTAATGTTAATAAAAAGCAAATTTGCATATTTTCCAATAGAAACTTGTGTAATATTTGTTCATGTCTTTTGGCTTTCAAACATCTGATGTTTATTCCATATGACTCTTACGTTAAGCAAGTTTGGCCACCCCTAGCTTCAAAGGCTTATTTTATTATGCCACTTGGGCTAATAACTTCCACAAAGCTTAATTTCCTTTACGGTAATAACTTACACAAAGAACACAGATTTCTCTCACATTCTACATGGAGAGGTGTCAAACTGATTTGTTAAAAGGGCCAGATATGACATAAATGTCACTATGTGGGGCCGGGCCATGCATGTCATAAAAAGTAATGCCAGGTACTGGAGATGTAAACTTTATAAAGGATACAGGCAAACCCAATTAATAATAATAATTTTCACTCAAAATACAAACATGACCCAGATAGCTCAGGCAAGCCCGATCTCATCAGATCTCGGAAGCTAAGCAGGGCCAACCCTGGTGAGTAACTGGAAGGGAGACCTCCAAGGAATACCAGGGCTCAGGACTCAGAGGCAGGCTATCAAGCCACCTCTCTGAAAAATGTCTCAGCTCCCAGTAGGGGTCGCCAGAAGTCACCATGACTTCCAGACATGCAGGCGCACACAAATACACAAACACGCATGCACACAAAAAAACCCAAACATGCTTAAAACATTAACACTCTTACAGTATTTCCTTACAGTGTCTCCCTGATACCCACCCTCCCACTTCTATCACCCATTGTGCATTAGCTCTGAGACAGTATACAGGGACATAATACACAGCCTGTCATCTGGCAATAAAAGCAATCAGTTTCTCGTGGGCCAGATAAGAGCCCTGGATGGGCTGTATGTTTGACACCCTTGCTCTACAGCACCACACTCAATCTCTTCTCTCACACACACCCTGAATAGATTCCCTCTACAAACCTGTCAAATCCACCTCTTATGGTACAGCTACCATCCAACCATAACACACTTCAAGCACTCATCCAGCTGCCCTCTTTCTTACTCTAGAGGTCTGCCTTTTAAACCCACAGCATCATAAATACAAAACCCACATTAAAACAGAGCAATAAAACACACACACACTATTTACGTATCAAAACACCACAGATAGTTTTATATAGATTTTTTTACATATCAGATAATTCTGAAAATATAAGCATTTTGCAGTTTTTAGATGGAATACCACTAAGAGTTAGTACTGTGTATCAGAACTACCCCCCATTTTTCATGGTGTTAGTAGTGGCATACCTCCAGTACCTTAAATTTCTTCAGAAGCAAAAGAAGGAAATTGTGTGTGGGGATGGATGGTTGTAGATCTGTTGAGAGGAGAGACAGGGTGGTGGGGAGGAGGAATTCCAGGAACACATGAGGTGTCATTGGCATATGGGTATAAATTTATTTTATTTATAAAACATGTAGGAAGTGTAATGTTTGTTTGCCTTTTAGCCTGATCTGTCCTAAAGGGATCGATGGGGATATGGTAGAGATTGTCTACAGCCCTGAGGTCCTTGATAGAAGGGTGGATAAAAATTTAAGGAATGAAATGGGAAGGTAATTATGCTTCACATAAAGAGAATTAACTAATTATTACTGGGTTCATGCTGACATGTTTTTCAAGGTCCCAACTTTTTTGAGCTATGGGTACCTTTAGAATTTTTTCACAAGCTGATAGGTACAACCACAGAATGTCAGGAACTGGGGTTATGTATAATTCTGATAGTAACGCTTCAACGTTTCATGCAGAAGCTCTGCTTAACAGGATGCCTTTTAAAATGAACATATTATTTTAAAATATTTTCTTGTATACAAACTTTAGTCACTCAGTGCTTTCACACATGCTGAATAATGCACTTCCAATACACTTCCAGTGCACTTTGCAACTGGATTTTACTGTGTGAAGTGGCAAAATCAACTTGCAAATGATTACCAGAGTACATTGAAAGTGGATTGGAAGTGCATTATTCAGTGTGTGTGAAAGCACCTTCAGTGAACATCCTTGTATTCTGGTTGCAGCTGCTACCAAAAGCAATGTTGTAGAGTTTTTTGCGTCTGCTCAGCCAATCAGAGCCCTGCTGGGTAAAAGTCCCACCTGGCCCTGACTACTTTATAAAAACACTTGCTGGGCTCCAGGAAAGGTGTTAGAGGGTGCCATCAAGGTGGGCAGCCATGTTGGTCTGAAGCAACAGAACAAAGTTAGAGTCCAATGGCACCTTTAAGACCAACAAAGTTTTAGTCAAGATGTGTGCCATAACACTGACAGGCACCATGTTGGGGACCCCTGAACTAGAGGTTGCCCTCTTCTTCAAGTTCATTTCCTGCCAGAGCATGGAATTTAAAAGGTCTGTAGGAAGTGGAGAAGATTTTAAGGGAGAAAACCCCCCAGAAAAATGAAATCAGTGAAATACTTTTTAAGACAAGGTTTTATTCACTATAAATAGGTTGTATGAAGATTTTTATTTAAGATCCACAGCATTAGGCAAGGATAGTTCCTATGTATACTCTCAATATATATAACATATTTTTAAGCAAATAAGACTTATTGGAAAAGACAGTAATGCCAGAGAAAGGAAAAGGGGAAGATCTAATGTGAAATGGATTGACAAGAATGGAAACCACAACTTTCAGTTTATAAGACCTGAGCAAGCCTGTTAATGTTAGGACATTTTGGAGGTCACTGATTCATAGGGTTGCTGTAACTTGAAAGCAGCTGCTTGACAGCACAGCACATAACATACACATTTAGTCTTTAACTATACCATGCTTACTAGTGGCTGAAAAGATACTGGGTTTAACATCTGATGCCTCAGATGTTCAAAATGAATTAATTTAAACCAGTGATTAGCTTAACATGAAGATCATTCATTGGGAAGAGATTTATGGAGATACAGGAAGTGAAGAATCCTGGCCCAGCTGCCTCTTCAAAAGTTTTCACTTTCACCTGGAAAACTGACATCATGGTATTTATTTATCATATGGCAGAGTTACACACAGGTAGCCTATAATAATATAAAATACAAAACCAAGTTGATACAACGGGTATGCAGACCGATTGGGCAATTCTCTATATACTAATTTCAATCCATTCAGTCGCAGTCACAGGTTTGCCTAATTACCAAAGCCTGTTCATATTCTATTAGTCATCTTCTATACTTCATGTGGCAGGTCAAATCCTTTGGGCCCCTCATTGGTGTTTATCAGGATATAGATATTAGGTGGAAATGATTGCATCCAGGTTTGCAACCATTCATTCCCTGGATCGAAATGTTGTGATTGCAGGATTTGTGCAAATATTATTGCTGGATGTTGGGATCTTAGTCTGGAAGTTTGTGGACGGGCAGTTCTCTGCTTTCAGTGATCTTTCTATATGCACAAAGAAGAGCATCTTGTCTTTGGAGATGTGGGGGAGCAATGTAGCATAATGTAGGTAGCCAATAGGTCGGAGTGAGTTTAATATATCTGCTGATGGTTCTAATTGTTGTACTGACTTGGACATCAAGTTTGTGGATGTGGGGGCTGTTGAGCCACACTGAAGCACCATATTCCACAGTGCTATACACCAACCTCAAAGCTGAGCATCTAAATGTTGTAGCAGACGCATCCCAAGTTGTAACACATAAATCTTCTTCGTGGTCTCTGTGCATCACACCCATGGGATTATGCGCCTGCGCTGATCCGAATCGGTGGCATGCAAAGCTCAAAAAGGGATCTTCGCGCCTCTCCTCCAGGCATGGGCGGGAACCCCACTGTGCATGCCCAAGGGGGGGGCATGGACATCCCACCAGTTCTCTTCTGACCAGCTTGTTTCTGCCGGTCAGTGAAGAAGCGTTTTTTCTCTCACGAGGGATACTCAAACAGTATTTTTCTTCGTTTTTTTCCTTTTGGACCATTTTACTCTTTTATGGCCAAAAGAGGGGGCAGTTTCAAACTGTGTGTTGGCTGTGGCAGTAAACTTGCCCCTTGTGATGGCCACATACTTTGCAATATTTGCCTTGGGGAGACTCATCGCTCAGATGCTTGCCGCCATTGTGCAAAGTTCTCAAACCAAACTCGCAAGAACAGAGCCGTGAGACTTCGAGTAGCGCTTTGGGAATCGGCATTGACCCCTGTGCCTGTGGGAAATATGTCGGCCGAGACTCCTGAAATCTCTCTATCGACAGCGACGCAAGTCAACATCGGGAGAAAACCTCACACCTCACACTGTGCAAAGTTGGCATCGGAAGGGGGACATTCTTCTAAGCGCTTGGCGTTGAACGAGGCCTCATCCGCCTCTACGCCGGCCAAAAAGAAGAAAAAAGAGAAGCATGTGAAAGCTAAGTCTTCTCTCACCGGCACTATGCATCAGTCTCAGAAAGTGAGCAGCGATAATGTGCATTTGAGCTCTGCATTACCCCCTCTCCAGCGGGCGCAACCCGACATAGTTGATACTCTGATACCGGAATTGCCTACAATTGAGTTACTGGACTCAACAATCTGGCACCTGAACCCCCCAGTATTGGAGGCTTCTGTGGATTCCAAACCAATTTCGGCCTCGCCGTTTGAAGTCAAGGAAATGGTTACGCATCGGCCTCGTTGACATCGTTCCCGGTCGGTGATTTCCTGGGGGAGTGATTGGTCGGCGCCGAGCTCTCGACATCGTTGATCCCGATCGCCCAGAGGCCAGGAGTATCGATATCGACCTGAGGAGTGCCCAGATTACCCTTGTTCCAGGCCCATGCTCACGTACTCGCCTAGATGGGAATTAAGGCCGCACTCTCCGACCTACTTTGACCCACCGGTACCGTGGGATCATAGGGGGTACATGCCTTGTTCGTTTACATCCTATCCGATGGCGGCATCGATGCCATGGCTGATGGCTAGGCCACAGTCAGACTGGGACTGTGGATCACGTCGTTCACACTCCCCACCGTAAATCCAAGCCTGCCTTGTCGCAATCCAAAGACCCAGAGGAACCTTGTCATCTGCCCTCTCCTCTCCGTTCCACCTCTGCTTTGCCACCGAATACCCCGGCGGCACCGGCATCACCACCAAGATCCTATGTCTCTGATATAGACATTGAAGTTTCGGAATGTCCTGAGTCAGCTGAGGGTCCTTCCCCAAAGGCTACGGTATTGGACAACCTGCCGATCTCACCTTCTGAGGATCTCTCTTCATATGGAGATTTGGTTAAGAAGATGGCACATTCCCTGGGCCTGTCAATCGTCCAGCCTCAACCCTCAGTGTCGGACACTGTTTTCGATGTCGTGCAGATCGATACCTCCACCTCGATCGCTCTCCCGATGTCGACCGTCCTCCTACAGGTGGCTAAGGCCCCTTGGGACAAGCCTTCCTCTGCTCCAGTGTCGTCGTCCAGACATCTGGATCATATGTACCAGGTCCAGGAGGCGGAGGCTGAATTCCTCCATATCCATCCTAAGCCCAATTCCATGGTCATGTCATCTGCCTCAAGGAGTAAATGTACTCTTGCTACCCCTTCAGATAAGGCAAGCAAGAAGTTAGACTCCATTGGTCATCGCTTTTACTCGGCGCTTGTATGGGCCATTACCAGTATTCGCTCTGGGAGTGCTTTACCGACCTTTTGACCTCTGTGCCTGATGAGAAATGTCAGGAGGCCAGGAAGCTGCAGAAGGAAGGCTTGCTGCTTTCTAAACAAATCATCAACTCATCCAAACATGCTCTGGATACGTTTTCCAAAACAATTGCCCTCCGTAGGCATTCCTGGCTGAGGACCACCGCACTCCTGGCTGATACCAGGGCGTACATAGAGGACTTGCCTTTCGATGGCCAGGGTCTTTTCCATGCGTCCACTGATTTGACACACCAGGAAATGGATAAAAGTATTAAGGCCTCGAGGTCACTGGGGGTCACTGCCATTGTTCCCTCTAAGCTGTGTTAGTGTGAGCTAGCTCACAGTTTTTTAGCCTCCTGCTCACACATTTTTGTCTTCGCTCAGGAAGGGTGCCTCCAGAGCAAACTAATTTATGCAGCAGCCAAATCGCTTGCTCATGACTTTAATGCCAGTAGCTCACAAAGTAGAATTTTCACTCACAAGACTCCACATCTTAGAGGGAACATTGGTCACTGCCCCCTCTAAGACTTTTGTCCTCGCTCCTGGTCTCATTACAGTTCCAGACGCCAATATGCTAAGCCGTCGCCGGATGAAGGCTACAGGCCACACTGGTCCCTGTCTGCAAATAGGCAGCAGTACCAGGCCAGACAGAGATACGGTTCTGGGCAGCAGAGTGTCAGACCGAAACAACCCAAACCCGGCAAGCAGGGCATTTGACTTCTGCCTGTCTACCTCTTCCGACTCTACCTGCCTTGATCCATATTTACAGGCCTGGGCCACCATTACGTCGGACTAATGGGTCCTTTCCATCTTAGCCAAGGGCTATTCCATCAAATTCATGGAACTCCCACCTCTTCCTTTAGTCGTCATCACTCCCCCGTCGTCATGCCTCCTCTAGGGGGTCACCACACTTCTGTCAAAGGGTGCTATAGAACCCGTGCCTCTAGATCTCCAGGGACTCTAGTTTTTATTCACGTTTTTATTCCCGATACTTAGTGGTTCCCAAGAGGGACGATGGGCAGAGGCCGATCTTACACTTTCGCGGCCTCAATGCCTATATACAGTACCAAAAATTCAAGATGACATCCCTTCCCATCATTCTGCCTCTCCTATCCCAGGGATGCTGGATGGTCACCCTCGACCTCGAGGATGCCTATTTCCATTTAACTATCCACCCAGCCCATCACAAATACCTCCGATTCACGATAGGAGGCAGCCACTACCAATACAGGAGTCTACCATTTGGCCTCAGCACGGCCCTGAGGGTCTTTACCAAGACTATGGTTGTTGCTGTAGCGCATATCCACCTTTGTGGCCTGATGGTGTTCCCGTATCTGGACGATTGGCTTCTGGTCTCCCCTTCCAGGGTCCTCCTCATTTGTCAAATATCTCAGGCCCTCAATCTTCTTCATTGTTTGGGACTCAGGGTCAACCACAAAAAGTCTTGCCTAGTCCCTTCTCAAAGAGTGCAGTTCATAGGGGTGATACTCGACTCCAAAGAGGGCACAGCTTTCCTGCCTCGGGACAGGGCACGAACCCTGACCGTTTTGGCAGAACAGGTTCGACTACAAGGAACCTCCTCCGCCTTCCAGATTCAACGCCTCCTGGGCCTAATGGCGGCGACAACTGCAGTCCTCAGTTTTGCAAAGTTGTGAATGCGACCACTCCAGCTGTGGTTCAGCCGTCAGTTCAAGCCCCTACGGATGTCCCAATCAGTTTGTTTTTCCCTGCCACAAGAGGTACGCGACTCCCTCCTGTGGTGGACACACTCACACAACCTGACGGAGGGGATCTCGTTCCGTTCTCTCATTCCTATTTTCACCATCACAACCGATGCTTTGCTGTGGGGCTGGGGAGCCCACCTCAACGGCCTCTTTGTAGGTCACAGGTGGGATGCTGTGTCCTCAAGGAGACACATAAACTTTCTGGAACTGTTGGCAATAAAATTGGTCCTTCAATGTTTCCAGCCTCTGCTCGCAGGACAATGCGTAACTGTCTTAACTGACAATATGATGGCCCTCAGTTATGTCAACAGGCAGGGTGGGACGGTCTCCCGCAGTCTCTGCCTCCTGGCTCTGGACCTTTGGGCCTGGTGCATGCCTCTGCACATCTTTCCCATTGCCTCACACATCGCTGGCAAGGCCAGTGTGCTTGCGGACCTGCTCAGCAGGGGTCTCTCCCAGTGTCACGATTGGGAACTGAACTGGGCCTACCTATGTCCCGTGTTTTGCAAGTGGGGCATGCCTCATGTCAATGTCTTTGCCACCAGACACAACTCAAAGTGCAACCTGTTTTGCTGCAGGGCGGCTCAGGATCCCAGGGCTTTGGGAGACAGACTCCTGTACCCATGGGACAACAACTTCTTATATATGTTCCTGCCTCTGCCTCTGTTGCTGAGAACGGTCCAAAGACTCATGAGGGTCCGTACGAGGTGCATCCTGATCGCCCCCTGGTGGCCGAGGCAACCTTTGTTTGCCAATCTCCTCTCACTAGCCAAGGCGCGCCTTCCCCTCCCACAGGTGCCAGATCTGCTCCTGGCAGAGGGAGGAGCTCTCCTATTCCATGAGGTACACAAGCTCAAGTTAACAGCTTATCTCGTGGACACTTAACTTTCTCTGACAGAATCAACACTGTGCTACTCAATGCCAGGAAAGATTCTATGCGATGTTCCTACAGTGGGAAGTGGGCCCACTTCTTAGCCTCCATACAGCCCTCTGATGTCAGAATTGACCAGGTCTTAGACTTTCTGCTCTCACTGGCAGAGAAGGGACTCTCGCATTCCTCACTCAGAGTGTATTTGTCAGCAATTTCGGCCTACCATCTGGGCTTCGATAGTTTTTCCGTTTTCTCTCACCCAGTCTCTAAGAGATTGTCTCCTACTCCAGTCACTATTAAGCTGTGCTACCAGTTGGCTAAGTGCCCATTGCCCTTGCCTGTGCGAGCGCACTCTACAAGATCCATGGCTGCGTCCACAGCCTTCTTGAAGGGTGCTTCTCTGTTGACGATCTGTGGGGCTGCGACATGGTCTACTCCGAACACCTTCATCAAGCACTACGCTATTGATGTTTGTGAACGCCACAGAGTGGACCTGGGTCGTCTAGTCCTTTCGTCGGCAGAGTCCAGGTGAGCCACTACTTTTCAGTCTCCCATGGGTGTGATGCACAGAGACCACGAAGAAGATAAACAGGTTGCTTACCTGTAACTGATGATCTTCGAGTGGTCATCTGTGCAGTCACACTACCCGCCTATCCTTCCCCACAGCTGTCACTTCAGTACTTTTCTTTGGTTATTGACATGACAGCGGTCAGAAGGAACTGGCGGGATGTCTGTGCCCCTCCTCCTTGGGCATGCACAGTGGGGTTCCTGCACATGCCTGGAGGAGAGGCGTGAAGATCCCTTTGTGAGCTTTGCATACCACCGATTCGGATCAGCGCAGGTGCATAATCCCATGGGTGTGACTGCACAGATGACCACTCGAAGATCATCAGTTACAGGTAAGCAACCTGTTTTTTTTTGGGGGGGGGGGAGAATGTTGTTTCACATGTGTAGTTTTGATGCTACATTGCTCAGAAGGTATTTATAGAGCAAGGTCCTGTCCAGGGTAATGCCAAGGTCCTTTGGTGTATTTAAGTCTGGTGCCATTAAGGAAGACAATTCAGTTCATGGTTGGCAAGATTGATATTGAGATCAAAACAGGAGTATTCTGTTTTTCCTGGACTTGGGATGACCCGTCCTTTACAATAATAGTCAGAATTTCAAGGTCCTTAGTCAGTGTTTCCTCAGTCATTTCAATTAATTTGTGCCTTAATTTAATCACCATGTAATTGGCATAAGCTAACTTCCTGATTATTGTCTCAGGAATATCACAGATGTATAGATGGAAAAGAACTGGAGCGAGGACTGAGCCCTGTGGTAGACCCACTAGGGTTGTGCAAACCCTCCTCCCACCCAGTATTTTTTGGGTTTGGGTATAGTGAACCTGAAAAATATTGTTACTTCCCAATATTCCAGAATCCTGATACTGGTATGGTGTTCAGATTCTGGAGGTATTCAGGATTGCTGGATTTTTTTGGCTCCATTATATCCCCCATAGGATATAAGCTCCATAAGCTATAATGAAGAATTGAGGTGTGGGTATCTGGGGCTCTGGGGGGGCTGTTTTTGAGGTAGAGGCACTAAATTTGCAGCATGGCTGCTGGTGCCTCTCCTCAACTCCCCCCCCCCCCCAATTCCCAAAAGATTGGACTTAGGTGTCCAATTCTGTGAACCCCAGACGAAGGTGCCCCCATCCTCCACTGTTTCCAATAGAGGGGGGAAAGGCATTTTAATGGAATGTAGTCCCTTTGAATGCCTTTTGCAAGCCACGTGCCGTAAGCGCCAAGTTCACCCAGAAGCTGTTTAAAGGCTTCCCTTTTGCTTTGGAGTTCATTCACAGCATGGCTTGCAAAAGGAGAACTCGTGGCTTGGAGTTCACTCGCAGTGCAGCATGCAAAAGACATTAAAAGAGACTATATTTTCCAATCAGTGTCATGAGTGAATTCCAAAGTGGCGAGTTCACCTGGAAGGTGTTTAAAGGAAGGCAGTCCTTTTAAACACCAGCTATCCGGTGGCCCCAGAAAATCCCGAATATTTTTGGGATTTTTCAGGGTGGCCATTTTTCAGAGGGTTGGACTAGATGACCCTGGTTGTCCCTTCTAGCTCTATTATTCTGTGAAACCTTTCCAATTCACCCTTTTAAAGTTCCATCATGATCTTGGGAAAGACCTGATAACTGGTATTTGGATTCCTACCTCGAGGATTACAGCTCAATGCTGACTGTGTGGGAAAGCTTCAAGAGCACTTCTGGATATAGGCAAAGGCTGACTTTTGTGGTCAGATGAAACAAATGTTAAATAAGGATTCGACTGGACTCTCTGTAGTCCATGCCTCTGATCTGAAGGTGCCTCTGTCTTTAGCATAAAAAATGAGATCCAAGTCTCAGCCCAGTTGACAAGTGTCTCACTGTTCTTATCATTAACGTGTATCTCCAATTTCCATGGTGGCTGTTAAAGTCACCAGCTTATACAGAAGGTTGAGGGTAGGTTGATAGGACATGTGCTGGCCATGAAACTGCAGGAGGTTTGTAAACATCATAGTATTTACACTTTTATAACTTTGTAGTCCGTATGTGTTTTTAAAGCAGGAAATAATTGGGTCATGTACAGAAAAAAAAATTGTGCCCTGCCAGTTGCTTAATCAGGACATGTTAGAACATCTAATATAATTGTCATCTAATAGTATGGTTTGCTCAGGTGTCTGTATTTGAATATCACTGC
Source organism: Gekko japonicus (assembly GCF_001447785.1). Taxonomy (NCBI): domain Eukaryota; kingdom Metazoa; phylum Chordata; class Lepidosauria; order Squamata; family Gekkonidae; genus Gekko; species Gekko japonicus. The sequence goes on from NW_015165234.1 coordinate 3,845,090, forward strand.
AAATATTATGGTTTGCTCAGGTGCCCACATTTGAACATCACTGCAAATTGGAATTTCCAGGCTTAAGAGACCAGGGAGGAGGGAGGGAGCATGCAGTCGTGACAAGCTGATTTTATGCTTGTCGTAAACAAATCAGAGGTTCGTTCAGATGCATGAGGACAAGCAATGTTTATTAACATTTTTTGAAAAGTTTAATATAAAGGAATTGCCAGTTGCCACAAAAGTTAGGTTCTTGTGAACTTTGGCAGGTGTGCTGTATCTGGCCAAAGCTGATAGGAAGTGAAGGTTTTATGGAAGGGAATGACAGATGAGCTATATGAAGGCATAGAGGAACAACTGTAAAAATATTAATGTTTTATGAAATATTTACTCTGACCATTTACAGTAAAAAATTGGAAAATATTTGCAATATTTATGTCTTCTGGATTTCAGGCCTTCAGCTTGATCACTGCTAGTGATTTGTCGTAAACATTTGCACTTGGGACCACATATGTAAAGGATAAAATAAAGGATAAAATGGAGAAAGCGAGGAGAGAGAGGCAGGGTATAAAGTAAATAATAACTGTGTAGAATGCCTGTTTTGCCAGTTAGCTTGCATTTGCTCTTGGTGTTGTCTCTGTCAAGGCCTATACAGACTTATATCATGGGTTCATATTGACAAAGCTGTGCCCCGACTATTGCCCCATCTTAGTACAGTCTGTACTTAAATAATAACATTGTTTATTTATTCATCTTTATTTTTATTGCAACATAAAGTTTTTAATTATGCAAAATATTCTACTTTTTTGTTGTTGTTCAGTCGCACAGTCGAGTCCGACTCTTCGCGACCCCATGAACCAGATCACGCCAGGCCCTCCTGTCTTCTGCCATCCTCTGAAGTTTGCTCAATTTCGTGTTCGTTGCATCTATGACACTGTCTAACCATCTCATCCTTTGCCGTCCCCGTCTTCTTTGACCTTCAGTCTTTCCCAGCATCAGGGTCTTCTCCAGTGAGTGCTCCCTTCTCATTTGGTGGCCAAAGTATTTGAGTTTCAGTTTCATTATCTGGCCTTCCAGGGAACAATCAGGGTTGATTTCTTTTAGGATTGACTGATTTGATCTTCTTGCAGTCCAAGGTACTCTCAAGAGTCTTCTCCAGCACCATAGTTCAAAAGAATCTATTATTCAGTGCTCAGCCTTCCTTATAGTCCAACTCTCGCAGCCATACATGACTACTGGAAATACCATTGCTTTGACCATGCGGACTTTTGTTGGCAGGGTGATGTCTCCAGTGTTCCCTCTAAGCTGAGTTTGTGTGAGCTAGCTCACAGTTTTTTAGCCTCTGGCTCACACATTTTTGTCTTAGCTCAGGAAGGATGGCTCCAGAGCAAAATGATTTATGCAGTAGCCAAATCGCTCGCTCACCACTTTAATGCCAGTCGCTCACAAAGTAGAATTTTTGCTCACAAGACTCCACAGCTTAGAGGGAGCATTGAATGTCTCTACTTTTTATCATGCTGTTTAGGATCGCCATCGCTTTCCTCCCAAGGAGCAGGGGTCTTTTAATTTCATGGCTGCTGTCACAGTTTGCGGTGATCTGGGATCCCAGGAACGTGAAGTCTGTCACTACTTCGACGACTTCCCCTTCTATTTGCCAAGGAGTGATGGGGCCGGATGCCATGATCTTAGTTTTTTTTTATGTTGAGCTTCAAGCCCACTTTTGC
>NW_015165234.1:3849004-3867835 GCF_001447785.1 Gekko japonicus
TTGACCACGTCAAGCTTACCTTAATTCATAGATCTTACATTCCAGGTTCCTATGCAGTATTGTTCTTTGCAGCATCGGACTTTCCTTTCACCATCAGACACATCCACAACTGAGCTTCCTTTCGGCTTTGGCCCAGCCGCTTCACTCTTTCTGGGGTTAATTGTACTTGCTATCTGCTCTTCCCCAGTAGCAGGGCTATTTTTGGGCAGGAACGCACAGGAACGGAGTTCCGGCTGGCTCCTGAGTTGGCCATGCCCAGCAGGAACTCATTAGCATAATAGGCCACACCCAACAGCAGAAACTCATTAGGATTGGCTACATTAGGGGTGTGTGGCCTATCATGCAAAGGAGTTCCTGCTACAAAAAAAAGCCCTGGGTTTTGACAACAAAGAAGGTAAACAGAATAAGAAGCAAAAGGTGGGTGTGGTTGGATGACCACACTTTTGGTAACATGGGGGTGTGGCCTAATGGGCTAATGAGCTGTGCTGTCAGGGGTGTGGCCTAATATGCTAATGAGTTTCTGCTGTCGGGTGTGGCCTATTATGCTAATGAGTTCCTACTGGGCTTTTTCTACAAAAAGAGCCCTGCCCAGTAGGATATTAGACACCTTCCGACCTGAGGGGCTCATCTTCCGGCGTCATATCTTTTAGCCTTTTGATACTGTCCATGGGGTTTTCTTGGCAAAAATACTGGAGTGGGTTGCCATTTCCTTCTCCAGGGGATCACACTTGGTCTGAGTTCTCTGCTGTGGTCTGTCCATCTTGGGTGGCCCTCCACGGCATAGCCCACAGCCTCATCAAACCACACAAGCCCCCTCTCCATGACAGGGCAGTGATCCATGAGGGGGTATTCTAATTTTAGCAACTGGATATTGTGTGTGAGGTGTCCTTGCCTTTAACATTTTAGAAACATTTTCTCTATAAAGAAAGCAAGAATATATGGTGTTTAGGGAGTGTGAGTAGTTGCATCCATTATGAGAAAGTTACCTTAATCTTTCCTAGCTCATTTGAGTAGGAAAAGGAAGCCAAAAATATGACAAGCCTTTAAAACTGTAATTGAAAGAAACGTATTTTTATCCTTGATACCTCTGGTCTAGGGAATCATGCATCACCTGTATTAATTTTGTGTATTATGATTAAAGCAGATGCCGCAATTCTGCATGTATTCCAGTAGAGAGCAGCATTTTCTAAACAGTAAATGCTTAAGTGACTTTAAGTGTGATCCTATGAGATTATTCCAATATATCAATGGGTGTAGATTAATTCTGCATAGGATTTCACTTTTTTCTTATTGTTACAGGTTAAAAGGTTTCAGTCTTTAAAAGCATTCAGTTTTATAGATTTGAAGGGATGTTGATAAAGTAGCAAAAACTGGAAGTTCTCTGTATTAGGAAATATGGAGTTGTGAGATAGAATGGAATTAAGAAATAGAAAAAATTATAAGGCTCAAAAACAGTAACAACACAGGCATGTTTTCTTAGTTTGTGTCAAAGGGGTATTAACTTCAACCTAGTTCGGACAATGTAAAGAACATTTACAAGGTTACTTCTCCTTTGCTGGTCATGGGGAAAGAATCTGTTAAATTTGGATTTGGCTGGCCACTTATGCTTTAAGCTACCTGAGTGGACTGTGAAGAAATTAGAGACTGTTCATTTTTTCTTCCCCGTTTTAACTACTTCTACCAACCTTCACTGTAAATCCAACAGGTAAATTATACTTCTGCATGAAGTGTAATTTACTCTGCCAGACTTAACAATTGCCAAGCTGTTTTTTCAGTCAGTAAAATACAACCATTCTTTAGGTATTAGATGAAGCAAAGGCCCCAGTCAGAAACTTGATTTTGCAAGAGAGCTGTTATATCAAGGAGATGGTGTGTGTATGAGCAAAACCTGATTCCCCCTAAGGTTTGCTACCAAGCCTCATTTTCACAGATGCTGTGTACCTGTATACCTCTTTTCTGTCTCAGTTTGGTGCCAGAGAACCAGATGACACTGCCCAAGCCCTACCAATGGCTGACCTATAGTGTTGTTGTTTTTTAAATTAATGTCATGAGTAAGATTTGCCAGCTGTCTTTCAAGTTTGGGTTGTTGTCATATTCCAGTCTTTGCAAAAGTTTTAGTTCCAACATTTGCTATTAAGTCCGTTGGAAGCTGGTAGCGGTAAGATTTTAAGAACCCCAGAAGGCTTGGCACTGGTTTCAAAGCATCACAGGGAAAAAAGTATTGAAGAGATGGTTTGGATCCTAAAAACGAGAAATGGGATAGATTCCTACTGAAGCTTCTGGTGCCACACCCCACATTGTTTCTGTGACCTTCAGGAGCAGCTTGGGGAAAGGGTGCAAGGAGCACCAGTGGTAAGTGGGGGAGTGGCAAAACATCCCGATCTGTACACAGTTTTAGGATCCAAGATAATGTAGTTTCTGAGGAGCCACTTCTGCTTTTCCATATGGTAAGATAGTGCAACCCATTTTTTCTTCCAGGGACAAGACTAGCTTGAGCCAATTCATTTCTTCCTCTCAGCGTTCCCTCCAGTAGTATAGGGGGAGGGTGGCTGCTTGTCATTGAAACTGAACTCTTAAACATTAAATTAAGTACATGAAATATTGTTTTGATTTATTATGCTAGCATTATACAGCCAACAGTAATGCTAACATACATCCATACTAAAAACTATTTGTGGATGTTTTTACTTTTTATTGAATCAGTGTTGTCAACTGTGCTAAAGGCAGATTTTTCAACAACTCTCCGGATTTACAGAAAAGTTTACAAAACCCCTTTTCCCTATAGCTGGTATGCTATTACCATATTTATTCAATAGGAAGACGGCCCTGAATGGAAGATGCCCTCCATGTTATACACAAAAAGATTTTTAGTATTGGACATAACTGTTAACTTTTTTGCAAATTTAAGATGATGCCCCCCTTTTGATGGCATACCTTTAAAAAAACTTGCATTTGAGTAAATACTGTAATGGCATCCATGTTAAGTGAGAATTGGAGAGTTTTACAAATTCAAATTTATAGAACACTGGCCAGCAGTATTCTGTGGATTCTTAATTTAATGTACCATTGCTTTTCATATAAATACTACAAGATGTGTGAATTTTTGCCATGTATTTCTCTCTGTAAAAGTAGAATTTCAGAATTCCTCTTGCTCAGAATCCATGAAGGCTGGTTGTTAATATGCAATGGAAGATCTTATTTTTTCTTCACAAAGTCAGCTTTGATCTCCAGCAATTAAAATGTGCTTATTCTTTGTATTTTTATTGCCTTTCATTACCATGCCCAAGATCACTTTTAGTATTTTTTCTTTTGGCGTCCATTAAAGAAGTTCTGTGGAACCTGGGCCATAACATCTGGGTTCAGCATATGTACAATGTAAACTTTAAACAATAATACCTCTGATTGCTTAAAAGCTAATGATATGATGCTTTTTCCCAGCCAAACGATTCTTCAGTGGAAGAGCCACTTAAGTTGGAACAACTCTCCTTAGGCTGCAGGAAGGTGTCAGACATCAGACTGAGTGGAGTGGTATTATACACGCTTACACATATATAACTATTTTGTTTCAGAATATGACTCTAAATCTTTCCCTTTAAGCCCCACATTTCAAATTGTTGTTAGTAGTTGATATTTTTAGAGTGGTGACGTGATAGCTATCAACATCTTTGTATGAAGAATTGCCATAGGGGTACCATACTTCTGCTCCTGTGCAAACCCATATTGATTAGTTTTGCTGGCCAAGTGATGTTTGATAAGCTTCTGATTTGATACTGTGCCATAATAGAAGTGCAAAGAAAGACATTTGCATTACCATAAAATAGCATGAACATTTTTAGATGTAAAGGTTATTTGTATCAACATTAGAGTGTTGAACTATAATGTGGCAGAGTAATCAACTAAAACTTTAATCAGGTGGTGCAAGTAAATTTTAACTGGGCTATACACTCATTTTTTGATGGTATTTTGATTGTGTTTTACTATTATAGGAAATTAAAATGAAATATTAAGGAAAGCTTTTCCTTGTAATAGAAAAGTGATCGATTCTATTCATTATGTTGCAAGTTTTTGTGTATTTTTCCAGTATTACAGAGACAAATATGGAGTTTTGTAAATCTGTAAATTTCTTAAACTTGAGTCAGTCAACCAAAAGGTAGTTAATGCCTTTTTCAAAAAAAATCTGTGCAGAATCTAAGCTTAAGAAGAGCTTTGCAGGAACAGATCAGAGGCCCATCCAGTCCCATATTCTGCCTCGCCCAATGGCCAGCTAAATGCCCCACAGCAGAGCATGTTCAAGTGCCCTTCATTGCTGTTGCAGCTGGTATTCTGTGGTATTACTGGATCTGAACTGAACATGAAAGAATCAATTCCATCATGGCCTCTTTAAAGGCATCTAAGCTAGTGGCTGTTAATACACCTTGTGGCAATTGGTGTCATAAATTAATTGTGCATTGTGTGAAGATAAACTTAATAAAATGTGAATGTAGTCGTGGCATAGCCTAGGGACAAATGAGAAATATGCTTAACCATCATCTGCCCAGGAAAAGTTAATAAGTTTGTGGCTTCTAGTTCTGTGAGGGAGCAGGTCTGCAAAGATATCAGTTACTAATGCTAATTCAAAGACAGTTAAAACTTGGTTTCCTTAATTCCTCTGCATAAATGGTTAACTGCTTCCCATATAATCTTGTTTTCCTTTACAATCAGGAAGCATTTTGGAGCTTCATATCTAAGCATCAGATATGCATCCTTTTCATATTTTTCCTTCTCTAAAAATATGAAGTGATGTGGAACAGTTTGTTTTATGGCATAAGCTGTGTCTGTGTTTTCTCATTCAAATATACAGGACTCTGGAAAGATCCCTAAACATCTGAGTGATTAAATTATTATTTCTGATCAGTTTAAATTCTATTTTAATCATACTTAAGGAATTGAAGAAGGCCTTGGGAATGCATAGTGTCTTGCATAGCCTTTCTCCTGCCTGGTGCAAATTTCCCCAACTTTCCTCCCAATGGATTTAGCTGTTAAAGCTAAATGGCTTGTGCCCTGACCAGTCTTAACATACTTAACTTACTTAGCACTAACCATCAGTCACCATACAATGCACTTGGGTAACTTTTAGCCTGAACTACTGCTATGTTCTTTTTGTGGGGATGTCTGTGACCACTGTTCTGAAATTTAATCTCTTGTAAAATGCAGTGAGTTTCAGAGGACAGCCGTGTTGGTCTTCAGAAGAAGAGCTAGTTTCAAGTACAGTAACACTTTAGAGAACAATGAGATTTTCAGGGTACAAGCTTTGAGAGTCAAAGCTTCATCAGCATCTGATGAAGAGAGCTTTGACTCTCAAGAGCTTATACCCTGAAAATCATGTTGGTCTCCAAGGTGGCACTGGACTCAAATGTAGAAAGCAGTGTAAACTTACCTTTAAAGCCCTATATGGCCAGACCCATACCTGAGAGACCTATATACCCTAGCGAGCACTACTGTCGGTGACGCAACATCGACTAGTCATTCCATACCCCAGGGAGGCCAGGCTCGTGGCCACTAGAGCCAGGGCCTTCTCAGTGATGAGCTCCCGGAAGAGATCAGGGCCCTGTGGGATCTTATGCAGTTCCGCAGGGCCTGCAAGACGGAGCTCTTCCACCAGGCTTTTAACTAGGAGCCGCCCTCATTACCACCAACAACCACCACTAATATCTGGGGTAGAGGCTGGCTTTAGTGAGGCAGAGTCAAACCACTGTGAGCCAGTAGCTGTGGAGCTACATGATATACTATGCCATCTTGGTGAACAACTACAGAGTACATTTTATTCAAATGTTGATTGTTTAAATGCTTTTAAATGTTTTAATACTGTTTTAAGTTTAAATGTGTTATATATGAATCTGGCATTGAGCCAGGCAGTGTGAGCCACCCTGAGCCTGCTTGCGGGGAGGGCGGATTATAAATATAAGAAATAAAATAAAAATAAATAAGAGCTCTCTGGATGGAGCATACCACATTGATGTTCAGACAACTGCTTTGACACCCAGTCTGGGCACAATTTATAGTAGTATTTGTGGCCTTTGAATTCTTAAATAACCTGGGGCCATAGTTCTGAAGGCATGTTTGTTCCCCCAGAATGTTACTCCATGTGCTTTAAGGTCATCTGAACAAGCATGGGTTCCACTATCTGAGGCTAGGCAAGTAGCAGTGAGGAGCAAGCCCTTCTCAGTGGCACTCTTGCCTGTGACATTCTTGATGAAGATGGCACTCCTGGCCAGTTTATTTTTAGTATAGGCTGGTGAAAATCTACAGTATTTGCAAGGCTCTGGGAGGTAAAATGGTTGATAAGAAAGCTGCTGTTAAGGATTTATGGTGAATTTGTTGTGTGTGTTAATACATGTTATTATGTAGTAATAGTTTTATTTTGATAACCTGCTTGTAAGTTAAAATGTGGATTTACTGTTTTAAATATGCCAAGACCATGTCTAGTGGATGGAATTTATACTGCTGTGGGGTGGCCGACAGATTTTGAGCATTATGTGAACACAAGCCCAGTGTGTTTCCATTTTCCCGTTAACAGGCTGGTTCCTAAAATAAAACAGCCATATCAGAATAACTCCTCAATATTATAAGTGCAATAAAACATTTTTAAAATATTCTAGTTAGCTTAATCTAAAGCATTACATAATTTTATTTCTTCAAAATCATCACTCTACTGCATCATGCCATCACTGAGGGCAAATAAAGCCCTATTGAGGGTCATGTTTCCTGAATAGCCGACACCGTTTTTTTCTTTCTTGCCTTTCATAGGTAGTGTGAGAAACTGTAATGTAGTGGTTAAAGTGGTAGACTAGTAACTGGGAGACCCATATCTGAATCCCTACTTTATAATGGAAATTTCCTGTATGACCTTGGGCCAGTCACCCAGCAAGTTTCAGTGGCAGAGTGGGGATTTGAACATGCTGGGTGATTGGCCCAAGGCCATCCAGCAAGCTTCCATGACAGCGGGAATTCCAGATTCAAGTCTGACACTGGGGTGTCAAACATAAGGCCCAGGGGCCGGATCTAGTCCATTCAGGACTTTTATCTGGCCCACAAGCAACTGGTGTGAGGGAGGGAAGGCAGGAGGCTGCTTGAGGATGTGAGCAACTGCATGTATTGAGGTGTGTGTGTGGCTGAAGCTGTCAAGAAATAGGAAATGGCTAAAGGGTGAGGCTAAGGCTAAGTTAAAATAGTGTGAGGGGAATGGAAGTGAAAGCACAGAAAGAGGAGTTTTTGGTGGTGTTTTTTCCCCTCCTGACCCCACTGACCACAGCTCAGTGAGGATTGGAGAAGCCACTACATGGGGGGGGATGGAGCTGAACTGCTGGCACTGGCACTGGCACTGCTGCACCAACCAGCTTTGCATTTTTTCAAATGGCAACCGTGAGGGGGGTTGATGAGAGCAGGTGCATGGAGCAGCAGGTAGCTGATAAAGGGACAGAGCCAGCAGGGAAGGGAAGAGGGCTGGCATGTGGATTGGGAAGCAACTGGGCTGCCTTGTGCATGCCAAATTGAGGGGAGAAGACCTCCCAGCCTTGGAAGCAAGTGGAGGAGCAAAAGAGAAAAGGGTGGCTTATATCACTGCCACACATCTGAACAGTCGCATAGCCAGGACGTAGAGTGTTGGGGCAGCTCATGAGAGAAAAGGTGTTACAGTAGGACAAAAAGCTTTCAGAAACAACCGTCATGCCTTCCCTCAGCCCCACCACTTCTGTGGGAAATGCAAGAAGAATGAGAACTGGGGGTGGGGGGGATCTGGGTTTCCACCGTGAAAACATCCATTTGGGAGGGACATATAAAGAACATTGTGGCATTGTAACATATTTGCTGTGTCATAGCTTGCATGAAAAAATCTGATACAGAAGACAGTAGTATACAATAAATCTGGTAATCTATATAGTCAATATAGAACTTCTTTTTCTGTCTACTGCAGCCGAGGCTAACTTTCCAGTTTTTTGCAAGGGATTAATTTTTGTGCAGGTGGTACTATGTTCACATACAGTGTGATAGAGCTCTTGAAGTTTCAGTTGGTATAGAATGTGATAATTTGTCTTTTTGAATCTTTGGAAATGTTATGCAGTGCTCTAGAATTTGTGCTGGTTCCTTGAATCCCTTTGGCCACAATTAAAACTTCAGGCTTTGTTTTAGGAAGAAAGCCCTTAGGCCTCAAAAGACTACTCTCCCCCCCATGCATTTTTTTTAAGTCTGCGAGGCTTTTTTGACCCTTGGAATCTGATCCTATGTTTGCTTACTGAGACATAAGTGTGTATCTATTACAATGTAAATATGCATAGGATTGCACCTTAAGGCTGTTCCACAACCTGCAAGACTTTTCTGCTGAGGTTGGCTTTATTTTCCCTCAGAACCATTTGGAGGGTACCGACTATATTGTCCACTTCAGATGCCAAGTTTGGACTGGGAATGTGTCATGGGCTTGTATGCTCCCCATTCCATTTCTCTCCTCCCTCTTCCTTGGCTCACTGATTCTCCCTCTTACTATGGGGTTTCCATAGCGTGCTATGACATCTGAGTTAGGTGAGCTATAGTTTGTGCCAAGTCTCCATGATCTGAAACCATGACTTGAAGTTAATTTAAAAATTATGACTAACTACCTCGCAATGTTCCCTCTAAGGTGTGGAGTCTTCTGAGCAAAAATTCTACTTTGTGAGCTACTGCCATTAAAGTTGTGAGCGAGCAGTTTGGCTGCTGCATCAATTAGTTTGCTCTGGAGCCATCCTTCCTGAGCTAAGACAAAAATGTGTGAGCTGGAGGCTAAAAAACTGTGAGCTAGCTCACACTAACTCAGCTTAGAGGGAACACTGACTACCTGTAGAGGGAAACTGCATCAAAGGTGAAAGGGAAAGTTCAGGAAATATTCCTGATCCCCCAGCCCATGATTTAGAGAGTAACCTGAACTAATCCTATGTTTGTTGGTTAGGTTGTTTGGGATTTGTGTTGATATTTTTTAAAAGAAAAAATACCTTATGTTGGAAGTAGGCATTGTTTTTAGTGCTGCTTGTACATGATTTATACAGTCAGATCAAACAGTTAAGTCGGGATGACTGAAATAATGAAGATTTTATTCATGTCTGTGATTAATTCCCCTTGACCTTGAATATCACTACGTAAGTTAAGGATGTGGCTATGAGTGTCTGTGAAGGATGTAGTTAACACACTCAATCTCTAGGTGTGTCTATTAAAAGTGAATACTACAGTGAAGTTTTTTAACGAAAGGTTTATAATTAGATTGATTGACCTGCAATGCAGTGAAAATCGAATGCAGTTAAACAGCATATATAAAATCCTTCTGAAGAGTCTGTGTTTCTTAATGGGATAGCATCTTCCAAACCAAAACCTAGTACTGTAGAAAACTATTAATTCAGTATATCAGATAAAAAGTCATGAACCAAAATTTTAAAGACTCCTTCAATAAGCTTTTAACATGAAAGTAAGTTGCAGTTTCTTGTGACATTGTAATACAGCATGCAGTTGTGTGTACGAATGATCTTTGCTGTTCTTTTCAGTTATTTAGAAAAGTACGAGAAAGTACATCACTTTGGAGAGGATGATGATGAGGTACAACCGGGCAATCCAAAGCCACAACTTCCTATAGGTGCAATTCCATCTTCCTATAATTACCAGCAGCACAGTGTGTCAGGTATACTTTGGCAAAGTAGAGAAATTCTCATGGGCAGAATGGCCCAAGACTTGAAGCTGCAGTGTTACTAATGGTGTGCTCTTGCTTTCATAAACAGATTTTCTTCGACAAAGTTATGGGCTATCTATGGACTTTAATTCACCAAATGACTATAATAAACTGGTGCTTTCCCTGTTATCTGGACTCCCAAATGAAGTGGACTTCGCTATTAATGTGTGCACTCTTCTATCAAATGAAAGCAAACATGTTATGCAGCTTGAAAAGGACCCCAAAATCATCACTCTACTGCTGGCTAATGCTGGGGTATTTGATGACAGTAAGTTTATGATTTCATATAACCTTGTAAAGAATAATTGTATATTATTCTAACTGCTGTTTAGTGGCACTCTCTTTGTTGTTCCAGCATGCTCTTGTTTTTTGATGTTTAACCTACCTATAGCTTGTGTGTATTACATAGGCCTTTTAATGGTTTATGCAAATATTCATTCTATTTCTGGGCAATGATGTGTAAATCACTTGTTGGATTTAGAGGTGATCCCTGTACAGAAAACTTGGGAGCAGCATCCATTCCACTTGTCTAGATATAAGATCATTGTGCATCCAGCCACTGTAGGGACTGGCGTGTTTAGTAGCTACTGCCCTTGACACCAAGGTTTTAGAAATCAACTCTCAGTTGTCCTTGGCCCTACCAGTTCTTTTAAGTATTAATGATCTGTTCTTTGTATTTATCTGTGTCTATATTCCACCAGTTAGCTCAGCACAAGCTCTCTATTCTAACTGGGCAGAATTATACTGCCTACTTGGAAGGACTTTTAATAAAATTTCCTAGAGCTAAATTTTTCTTAGGAGGGGATTTTAATGCTATGGGGGGCCCTCGGATGCGTTTCTCATTGTTAAAATCCCAGAGTTACCTACCGACCTTAATTTACTGGGGTGTTTCGAAAGAAGAACTAGAGATCAGAAGACTAAATCAAGCAGGGATTCTGTTATTCAAGGTGGTTATTCAGTTTGGTCTAGTAATATTAAATGGATGGTTGGGTCTTGATCCCCGTGGAGAGTTTACTTTTATCTCTACAAGAGGATATAGTAACATAGATTATTGTTTAGTCAATTTTGCTGCTCTCCATTTTAACATTGACTTTAGGGTTGGTGAATTCTTAGAGGAGGTGATCATTTGCCCCTGATGACTAATCTCTACCTATCTAGTCCTCTTTATCTAGCAAAAGGTCCAATCGATTATTTGGAAACATGAAGGAAGGGTTTGAGAGCCACTCTCTGGTCCCTATCCTTAGGTTACCTTTTGAATGCAGTCTTGGACTTAAAAGAATGTCAGACTCTTTATACATTGATAATGAGTACCACTGATCATAGGAAGGGGATTGGTCTTTTTTCAAGATTGATGGAAATTTTCTATCCATTTTTACTTAAGCCATATGTTTGTAAAGCAGTTCCAAGAAATAGTTGGTTTTATGGTGCTTGTAGGGCATCTAAACATCAGATACCCCATAAATTGCGACTTATGAGACAGTTTCTGACCGATAGTTCGGTGAAAGATATCCAGGCTGCTAAGGGTGCTTATTAGTGAATTGTGAAGGAAAAGAAAGCTGCTGCCAGAATGAGATCCTGGCAGTAGCGAATCAAGGCTGCCTGGTATAAGGAGCCCTCTAGATTCCGGTTGATTGTCTCCTCTTTTTAAAAAACCAGAGGTGGTTTTTCTCATGTTGTTAGTTCTCAGACTTGGATATTGTGTTTTTGACCCTTGTATTCAAAGTCGAAAAATTATGACAACCTAGATGGCCTCATTGTCTCGATCTCCCAGAATGGCAACCATTAGCAAACCTTATTCAGGGACTCCATGCTCAAAAGGCCACAGGCCCTGATGGTGTTCCAGCAGAATTTTATTATTACAACATGGGCTGATGGGTGCCACTTTTGGCTGATCTTTTTACTAGAGTAAACTCTACTGGTGTGATTCCCCCTGAATGGTATTCTAGTATAATTGTCCCACTCCATAAAGCTGGAGATAAAGACAACCCTAAGAACTATCAACCTATTTGTTGTCAGTTGTGGGTAAGGTCTACACATCATTTTTGTTGAGCAGACTTAAGTCTTAGATGGCTGATTCAAAGACCATTGGCCCAGAACAGGTGGGATTTTGTAAGGGATATAGTACCCTTGATCATTGTTATGTGCTATCCCACTTGATTTGTAAGTATGCCATTTCAAGGAAGAGCTTTATATATGCAGCTTTCATAGACCTTTCATATGCATTTGATTCTATATCTAAAAGCCATCTATGGGCTAAATTGAAACAAACCACTATAGACAAGAGATTGCTGTGGTCAGTTAAAAATCTCTATACTGTGGTGTGATAACGAGGGTCATTTAACTGCTCTCTTCCCCATCATTCAGGGGGTTTGACAGGGTCGCCTTCTAGCACCATCTTTGTTTAGCCTGTATTTGTCTGTTTTGCCAGGTTTTTAAATGGATCCTTCTCTGTACTCGCCTAAATTACTGGACATCTCAGTACCTGTCGTATTATATGCAGACAATTCAGTTTTACCTTCCCGAACCTGGATCGGTCTTCTTTGGACCTTGAAAAGATTCCATACTACTGTCTGCATGAGGAACTATCAATTTTACTAAAACTAAAATTATAAAGATTGTGCCTTGCCCTTTGACCAAAAAAGAGACATGGATAGTTAATGAGTGTAAGATCTCCCAGGTTTCCTCCTAGGTATCTGGGTATTTTATTTCAGTCTACCCTGTCCTGGAGATGTCATAAACAACTGGATACTCCAAAATCTATTTTGAAGGCAATTTTGCATTTCTTTTTTTCAAATGGGGCACAGTATATCCCAGCGACTATATTAGAGTTTTTAACTCACTGGTAATTTCACAACTTTTGTACGGTGTCCTTATATGGATTTCTGTTGTAAAACTCTATAAATAGAGTACAGTCTTTGTTCCTTTGGGTAACTGGAGGGTTCCTTAGGTGCATTTCATCATTGACCCTTTGTCTTAGCTTTATTGAAGCCTGTGCCTAAGTACGTGCCTTTAATTTTTGGTTTCATCTATTTTTGAGACCCCTGGGGTCGTTTGGTAAGCCTAACCCTCAGGGACTCTTATAAGGCTCTCTGGCTCCTGCTTTTTGAACAGAAGTTATCTCTTATAAATCTTAAGGTGGAAGATTTTTTTTCTTCCTTGGTTAATCAATGTAATAAATACGTGACTAAACTGATTTATTCAATCATGGCTGACTTTCTCACTCACCCATTTGCTCCTTTTGAGAGCCAGTTTGGTGTGGTGGTTAGGAGCGCAGTCTCTAATCTGGGAGAACCGGGTTTGCTTCCCCACTCCTCCACATGCAGCTGCTGGTGTGCCTGGGTCAGTCACAGTTCTCTCAGAGCTGTCAAGAGCAGTCCTTGAGAGAGCTCTCTCAGCTCCACCTACCTCTGTTGTGGGGAGGGGAAGGAAAAGGAGATTGTAAGCCGCTCTGAGACTCCTTCGGGGAGTGAAGGGCAAGGTATGAATCCAATCTCCTCCTCATTGTTCCATCTATGGTTACCCTCAATTAGAATTCCTCAGGACTCTAATTCAGTTGCACAGCAGACACCATCAAGTGTTTTAGCAATGTTTTAGTAATACTTCATAATTAATAATTTTATAGTTTTTAATGTTGTATATAGCTTAATTATGTTGTATGTTTTAATCATTTTGTAAGAACAAAAAAGGGAAAGAAACTAAACCTAACAAAGAACTCCAAAACCAAACAAAGGTTAGTGGAAAGGAGGGCCAATATTAAAACCTTTACATAAAAAGAGGTACATGTATTTATTAATAATATCAAATTAAAACATATATAGGGGCCCAATTATAACCAATATATATAAAAAATAACCATAACTAGGGCTAAAAGAGTTGACCTGACGCGTTTCGGCCGAATCGGCCTTCCTCAGAGGTCATACAAGTGTGGCTAGATGGTAAATAGTTACATTCATAAAAACACAATCAGGAATACATACAAACTATAAATTCAACAAGGACCATAAAGTAAATTGCTGTAAAGATAAAAAATAGAAGATTAAACACACATATTTTACAACCAATAAAAAATATTTTTGAAATCTATACAACCAATCAATGAATGTGTTACAAACTTACTTCAGAAATAAAATAACCAGGCACAGGATAAATATGCACATGAAACCTTTTTAGTGCAATCACTAGCCCAGTGATTATAAAATCCACCTAAGGAATAAAATGAAAATCAGTATATCAAGCAATTTAAAAGCCAAAAGTGCACAATGCTAGTAATAATTATAAAATAGTTACCTATGGTCCACAAATAACCTTCTTTGAGTGGGTTGCCACAATATTCACAAGTAAAAAGCAGTGTGGATAAATTTTAAAATGCTGGAGCTTTATAGTAAGGTAATCTGGTCATGTGATTGCACCTTACACATCGAGTATACCATTAAGGGATAAAGAAACAATACAAATTTAAACAGTCCATATATAAAGATACGTGCTATAACAACAAGATTAGATTGCACACCAGTCAACATGCTCATTCAGGCCGTATGGGGTTGCAGTTTTAAGAGTATGTATCCAGTATAATTCTCTTTTTTTCAGCTGTTGGATCATCTGTTGGTGGCCACTCGGCCGAACATACTCGAGAGCAAAGAAGGCAAAATCCTTATCACTGTGTCCTGCCATCTTAAAGTGCTCTGTCAAGGGTGCATTCTTCCTGTCCCGTCTGATGCAACTTCTGTGTTCAGTTATTCTAGTCCGCAATGGCCTTGATGTGCATCCAATGTATTTCTTTTGACATTGACAGATTATGCAATAGATTAAACCCTTTGAATTACAGTTAAAAAATGACCTAATAGAGTACTTTCTTTTTTTATCTAAGTCATAACAGTAATTAGTGCATAGCATCAACTCACAGACCTGACACCCACCACAAGCAAAATTGCCAGCTGGCAAGCCTCGACCATCTACTCCCCTTTGTAGTGTTAGAGATGATTGCAAACTACTTCTAACCAACATATCTTTCAAGTTCCTAGCTCTACGGTAAGCAAAGAGAGGAGCAGATTTACACACAGGAATGTTAGACAGTAAGTGCCAGTGCTGTCTAATAATGTTAGCAACCTGAGTAGACCTACCATCATATGTTAAAGGAATAATGAGTCTTTTATCAGACTGGCCTTGCTTTGTCTTGGGTGTTAAAAGTGAGGATCTGTTGATGTTTTTTGCTTTGTAGAAAGCCTGCTTAATGACTCTAGAGGAGTAACCTTTGTTTTTAAATTGGCCCATTAATACATTAGCCTGCTCAATAAAATCAGAATACTGGCTGCAATTTCTCCTGAGTCTTAACAATTGAGAATAGGGTAAATTCTTTTTAAGGTGTGGGGGATGGAAGCTATCACTAGATAAGAAGGAATTGGCATCTGTGGGCTTTCTGTAAGTACTAGTTTGAATCATATTACCCATCCTTCTAATGGTGACATCTAGGAAATGAATCTCCTTACAATGATATTTCATTTCAAATTTGATAGTTTCATGAAGGCCATTAATAAACTCTTTGAATTCTAATAGATGTTGAACTGACCCCTTCCAGAGAAGAAAAATGTCGTCCAAAAACCTCTTAAACAAAATGATGTTATCAGCAAAAACATTATCAGCATTCAAAATGTATTGATTTTCAAATCTGTCCATAAAAAGATTAGCCAGCTCAGGTGCAAATTTACAACCCATAGCAGTTCCAGAAACTTGCCAAAAAAAATTCTTTTGAAATTGAAAATAATTTCTTTTAAGGCAAATCTCAGCCATATGGCACAAAAAGAAAGTGGGAGGACTGAAATCTCCCTCCCTCATGTCCAATGTACTTTCAAGGACTTCCAATGCTTCACTCTGCGGTATGTTCGTATACAATGATACCACATCAAGGGTTACAAACAACATATCTTCATATTCCATCCTGATCTTATTAATATGCCCCAGGAAGTCCATAGTGTCCCTAAGATATGTTCTAGTCTTAGGGACAAAGGGTTTTAAAAATTCATCTAGATAGCTAGCTAGTGGTTCCAAAATGGACCCACATCCCGAAACTATGGGTCTGCCAGGAACTGGCTGTACCCCTTTATGGATTTTGGGTAGAAGATAAAATTGTGGAATTCTACTCTCAGATTGTAATAGGAACTCATAGGTGGATCTGCATACATAACCTGCTAGTAGGGCCTCATCTAGCATCATAACAATCTCCTTTTTAATCCTCTGGGTAGGGTCCTCCTTACTTATACTATAGTGAAAGGTGTTAGACAATTGCCTCTCAGCCTCCATAATATAGTCAGCTTTGTCCCAAATGACCACAGCCCCACCCTTATCTGCTGGCTTAAAGACAACATCCTCTAGGCTCTTTAAATAATCCAAAGAATTCCTTTCTGTTCTACTTAAATTATGCCAAATTTCACCCTTAGTATCGTACATTTTATTAATATCCTCCATAACTACATCTTGAAATGTTATAACTCTAGGGTTTAGAGAAGGTGGATTAAAGGTGGATTTAGGTTTAAACTTAGCTAGCTGTCCAGTTGTCTGTTCAGTATTATTCTTAAAATAATCAGCTAGCCTAATCTTTCGAAAAAACTTTTGCATCTCCACCATAAGTCTGAAATTATCATGTTTTGGAGTGGGGACAAATGAAAGGCCTTTTTTCAAAACAGAAATTTCCAATTCTGTAAACTGTCTGCTGGAGAGATTCACTACCTGTTTGTCTTCTGTATTTTCTTCCTGTGGAATATCCTGGACTCCTGTTTGTCCTGTACCCTGTTCTCTTGGTCTAAAAAACGTTTATGACTAGAAGAAGTAAGTATTGAGGTACCAGGTTTACTAGAAGTCCACCTACCATAACTGTTTGAAGGGACCTCATCACCAAAATCACTCCTCTCCTGCTCTGAACTTGTGTTAATAGTGGTGTTAAAGGAGACTGACTTTCTTTTACCATTTTTCCTATAGTTATTATTCCACTCATACACCTTACCCTCCTCATAGTCTCTGAGATCCCTTTGAAATTTCTTTAATTTAATCTCCTTGATGCCTGTAAATTCCTTATCTATATTGTTCTCCAACAAAGATAGTTTTTCCAAAAAAGATTTCTCACTTAAGGTTTTTTTAAGTTCCATATTCTGAATTTCTATCTCCTGCTGCAATTTAAAGCTCTCAGCCTTAGCTGTCTCTATTAGAAGGGCCATTAAATCATAGGAACACTTGTTTAAAATAGCATACCATTTTTCCTTAAACTCTAAATTATCTGGAAACATACCTGGTTGCTTTCTAATCCTTAACCCTCTAGGTATAATCTTATCTCTCAAGTAGTCACATAAAGCTCCTGAATGCAAATCTATTTTCATTTTCCTAAAACTCATATTTTCAAATTTATTCCAACTACTGCCATTATCAGAAGAAGAAGAAGCCCTAGTGTTATGTTTTAATTTGATATTATTAATAAATACATGTACCTCTTTTTATGTAAAGGTTTTAATATTGGCCCTCCTTTCCACTAACCTTTAATCATTTTGTAACCCACCCTGAGCCTGTGTGCAGGGGAGGGCTAAAAATAAAATAATAAATAAATTGATGCCAGAGATAAGAGCTATACCCATTTTGATGCTAGGAGGACGTGCTCTCCACTTGCTTTGGGCCCCCCACCTAAGAGTAAACTCCCTTCCTACTTAGAATCCTTGGTTAGCCCAAAATTATGTAGGATCTTTATGCATGCACAATTTAACCCCCCCTGTTCAGTGGTATTGTTGGGTCATCTGCTAAGGATCCCCTTTTCGGATCAGTTATGTCCCTGTTTCCTCCAGTCAGTGGACTCTCTTGCACATATTTTCCTGCAAAGCCCTTATGTGCTCCAGTTTAGGCGAAAATGGATTATGCCTTGTCTTAATACATGGACTGTGTTTTCTTTCGCAACCTTAGAGCAAAAGGTTCAGTTCCTCTTAGAGAATTCTGATTCTAAATGTACTTATTTTGTTGCTCGATTTCTAGAGGCTGCAGAGAAGTTTCAAAGGGAGGTGTTTTTAGACAGGTCTGTTTAAGTTTTCCTTTCAGTTTTGTTGTTCAAGACCTTGGTCTAAGAACAGAGGAGGAGGAAGAGGAAGTAGTAGTAGTAGTAGTAGTAGTAGTAGTAGTGTTAGAGTCTTATATCTGCAGTACCAGTACTTTTTAAAAGAACTTGGCCTGCAAGCCAGACATTATTGTGCATAGATACTGGCCTCTACTGATGAGGTGATCCACTGAGGTCAAAGACTGAGCTCAGAAGATTCTGTGACTTCAGGGACCTGACCCGTTTTTGATGAAGTCCTGCAGTACTTAGCATTGTTCTGTTGGAAGCCAGGCTCTTTGATTGCTTCTGCAGAGTTCTACAGTGCATGTTTATGAGAATCTGTTTGAAGATTTCAACCTAAGAGAGGATAATTTAAATATGATTTTGTGTATTGGACTTTTACAGGATATGATTTGGAGACTTTTAAAAATGAATGCTACTTTTTCCCTATTTGAATGCATTCACAGTGCTCTGTGGGTCAGATCCAATGGATTCATTTCACTAGAGGAGGCATTTTTTAGTTTATTGCATTGTTTTTCTAATTTTGTAATCCACCTTGAGTCTCACTGAAAAAAGCAGTAAAGTAAGTGAAGTAAATAAATTTTCCTTTGACTGAAGGAGCTTCTTGCAGAAGAGTCTCTTTTATCAGGAGAAAGTATGTCCCTTAGCAGAATGGATCCACAGAGTCCATTCCTGCATTTTATAGAAGCTGGACTATTTTAAACATCTTTCATGCTTCACAGAAAGGTGCGGCCATACCCTGCTTCATGTGGGACAGGCTCTAGATTTGTTTGCCAAATCTAGACAGACTTGTTTGCCAAAAATTACCTAGGGCATGGGAATTAATATAATAGTGTAATTAGTTTTGTAATCCTCCAGTATATATAATTCTATTTTGGTCATGGACTCCCCTGAACATTCCAACACGCTCCAAAATCAGTTCGCTCTCTGATCTGTCATTCAGAGGGTCTCCCTATCCACTGGCTGCTTTGCCTGAGTCCTGCCTCCAACATTCTAAACAGTTTGCTGTTCCTCCCCCCCC